>NC_133651.1:93101665-93362759 GCF_009905375.1 Apium graveolens
TTGAATAACAGAAGAGGTCGCATCAAATGGTTCAGCAATTGATGCTTTATAGAGGGGTTCATCAACACCCTTAAGCACATGTGGTACTTCCCTCCCTTTAGCACAGACATGAGGAGGGGAGTTTATGCCTAATTCTCCAATAGCAGCATTGTAATCATATCCTATTCCAGATGTTTGATTAACAGCTTGCTTACTGTAGAACTCTTTAGCCTTCGAACAAGAATTGAAGTAGGCTCTAACCTTAGTCTCAAGACCGGTGATCTTGTCTTTGAGAATAGTTTCGAGTTTTCTATAACAGTCAACTCTATTCTCTAGAAAAGATACATGTTCTTTTAATTTGTCTTGATTAATATGCACAAGTCTTAATTCATTGACCTCTTTCTCAAGGTCTGTGATCTTTAAACTTAACAGTTCATTATCACGACGTGCACAATCTAAGTTACCTCTTAGATGATAAACCATTTCAGCATCAGAAAGTTTTACCTCTATTCTTGACGATGAAGCTTTTCCATCAATAGCCATAAGAGCAAGATTTCCTTCATCTTCATCTTCACTGTCAGTATCATCCCAGCTTCTTCCCTTTGCCAGATAAGCCCTTTCAGAGTTCTTTCTTACTTGCTTTGGCTTCCTACATTCTGTGGCAAAGTGTCCCAACTCATTGCAGTTATAGCATCTAATGGTGCTTCGATCAACCATCCCTGTTTTGTACCCACCACTGCTGGGTTAGAGGATGAAGATCCACCTTTCTGGAATTTGTTGTAGTTGGACTTGTACTTAAGCTTGGGATTCATCCTGAATCTGACATGGGAGAATCTCTTGACAATTTGGGCCATTGATTCATCTTCCAATTGCTCCAGCTCTTCCAAGGAATAAAAATCATCACTTGATTAATTTGTAGTAGGAGGATATTCTGCTACTAACTCATTTTCCTCACCCTTGGAAAACTGTACCATTCTTTCTAACTGTTGAGATTGTTGTTGTTGTTGACCTTCAGCTACAAGTGCAGTAGATGTGCTGACCATTCTATCCTTCCCGTAGACTTCCTTCTGTTGAATCTGCTCCAACTCATAGGTTTTTAACACTCCATAGAGCCTGTCCAAAGAAATCTCACTCAGATCTCTAGCTTCTCTAATGGCAGTGATTCTATGTTCAAGATGAGCTGGCAGTGTTAAAAGGAACTTTTTGTTGACCGCCCTGATGAATAATACTTTCCATTGATGTTCAGGTTGTTGATCAACGCATTGTACCTCTCAAACACTTCAGTAATTCCTTCTCCTGGATTTGATTTGAAATGTTCATATTCAGAGGTTAGGATTTCCAACTTGTTCTCCCTAACTTCCTCTGTGCCTTCATTAATCACCTCAATAGTTTCCCACATGTGTTTGGAATTTTTACAGTTCATCACATGTCTGTTCATCAAGGGATCAAGGGAATCAATTAATATTAATTGAAGGCTGGCATCCAAGGAGGCTTCTTCCTTCTCAGCAGGAGTAAAATCTTCAGGCTCTTTTGGATAGGTTCTAGCTTCAGTAGTCACCACACCATCTATTATTACCTCCGGTTCAATAACCATCGGAGTTTTTATACCCTTCTTTAACAAGTTTGAATTTGGGATTTGCAACTTGTAAAAATAATAGCATCTTCTTCTTCCACATGATATAATTCTCTTTATCAAATTGTGGAATTTTAACGGTTCCAACTTTATGTGAAGTCATTATGAATTTTTGAATAAATAAGAATTCAAGGAGTTGAAAAATCACAAAAGTCTAGGATCTTGATTTGTTCGTTAATCAGAAGGCTCTGATACCAATTGTTGGGTCCCAATGTGTTTGTAGAAGGGGGGGTTGAATAAACAGTACCAAATAATCGAATAAATGCGGAATAAAAAATGTGAAACAAAATTCAAGTAAATAAAAAATATTATTAAACTTGAAAGGTGTTACAACAACTGTATCGATTACAAGGTATTAATCTCAAATCAATTATCACAAATCTAGAATAAATTCGACATGAACTTTTTCTATTTTTGCAATAATTAGAATCAAATGCTAAACGCGATTTGAGATTAAGTTCTAGGGATATTGATCCGCTAGATTGTTACACAAGAACAAGATAAATAATTCTAGTGGTTTGGATTTAACATTAACAAACTAGAATTTTGATCTTGATGTAAGCAGAGAAGAAAATAAGATGTTTAAAGGCGGCTGCTTTTTTTTCTTTGTTCTTGTATTTTTTCAGTCTGTTGGATGGATGATTGAGTTGAATGACTCTCTGCTTCTTTTTAATCAACAACCGAATAGAATTGAATTGGCATGACAATCCTATAGCTGGCAAGACTTTCGGTAGGACAATGGATTGAACTAGCAAGACAATCTGAATGAACTAGCATGACAATCAGAATGAACTAGCAAGACAATCAGAATGAACTAGCAAGACAATCCTTCTCCTAGTGTAACTTTCGGTGAGACTATTGAAAATGACCTAGCATGACAATCGGTATGACAATCCTGATTGTCATGCTAGTTCATTTTCAATTGTCTTGCTGATTTAATGCAGATTTTAATCCAATTTAAATTCTGAAAATTCCTAAAATTAATTCAGAATTAATTAATCAATTAATTCAATTAATAAATAAATTATTCTTCGCAGATATAATTTATTTTCTTAATTAAATTAGATGACTTAATTAATTAATAGAGAATTAATTCTAGTCTTCAACAGCACCCATCCTTCTGCAGATCTTCTGAAAATCACTGAAAATTATGAATCAATTCCACCACTTCAATGTTGACACTCGATGTACTGTCTGGTTCATGAGTGAATAAATTCCGTGACGTTTCTTCATGTCTTGACTTTGACACTTTGATTTTCTTCAGATTAAATCCTTGTAATTAATGATACTCTGACGAGATCTCTGTCACTTGATTAAATCCACGATCTTGATTTATATCACTGAGGCATGATCAACTTCTTGAACTTCTTCCAGTGAATTAACTCCTCAAGTCTGTAGATGAACCTTGTTTCTGAATCCTTGACAGATATTACTTTGCGAGATCTCTCTGATGGTCGATCCACTATTTACTTATTACATTCTTATTTGAGTTGAGTTGAATCCTCGAATATACAAATAGGTCTATGACATATGACTTACATATTCCGAGATTGGGATACATTAAAGCATACCGATTGTTCCGGTTTCTCATCCGTGGACTGGATGGTGACGATTAGGATCACGTATACACTTGATCATAAGGACCGATAATTAACCATATCCTTGTGTTGGGCCGTAGAGCCTGGGTACCCGAACTAATCTATACATAGAGGTGTAGATCTACACTGTATCCTAGCTGATCAACAGGAGATAGTGCGAACTTGTGTCTAGTCTAGTTTATTGATAATCCGCCGATAGTGACCTTTATTCTTTTTTGCAGAAATGCATAGTTACCGATACAATCAGATTTCCGGGTTCATTTAGCTTTAACATACTACTGTTTATATATTGTGGACTTGTTGAGCAATTTTGGCTGCCCCCTTTGTTGTTATTCACCTTGTTTGTTTTCAGTTAAGAACGAGAATGAACTTATCCGGACTCGCATGGTGAAAGAAGCGTGTCAAGCAGCGGGATCCTCTAATACCGAAAGTGCTAATCCCGATCCCAGAAGAGAGCTTTGAGACACCTGAGCAGGTGGTGTAGTATAGATAGATGTGGTATGTGTTTGAAATGAAACGAATTTAGTTTTAAAACTTGTTTAGACGATGATTTGTAATAAAGAGAGTTCTGTGAGATTTTATATTTGAATTTGTAATAAAGTTAGTATGTCATTCTTATTTTCATACCTCAACCTAAAAGATCCGGAATAGAATAGAAGGGGTTAGATATATGTTTGTATAATTATTGTTGAATATATTTGAGATGTCATGTCTAATATGTTTCATGTTTAGTTTTCAGATCTTAACTAACAGGAAATATCAGTTTTACTGGAATCAGGACTTACTAAAGTCAGGACTTAAGGATATCAGGACTTAGATTATCAGAAGATAATATCAGAAGATGGATATCAGAACTTAAGTACTGGAGGACTAGTAGTTAAGGAAGGAAGCTGATTCACAGGAAAGAAGATCGAGACTAATACAAGAAGAAGATATGCATGGAAAGAGTTCGAGGACTAGAAGAATTATATAAGATATTTGGTGATATATTTTAGGAGACATAATTATATTCCATATCAACTAGAAGTTATATTGTAACTGTGTGTCCTATATAAACCACATACATAGGTTTACTCTATAGAGTTACGATCATCGAGAAGATCATATATTGTAAACCTAGCAGCTCTCGGTGATATTGTTCATCACTGAGAGAGAACAGTTTTATTGTAACAGAGTTTGTTATATCTAATACATCTGTTTTCTGTTACTTGTGCTTTAAATCGATTTGATTGTATTTTACACTGTATTCAACCCCCTTCTACAGTGTTGTGTGACCTAACAAGTGGTATCAGAGCCAATATGTTAACACACATACAGTAAAGATCCAAAATAATCATGTCTGAAGAAGCAGAAAATCCAACCACGCCCGCTCTAAAACTGAAAGGAAACTCCAAAGACTCAAACCCATAGTCGATATGAGACTATCAGGGTTCCATGCTGAGACCGTCTGAATATCGGATATGGAAAGTGAAGATGGGCTATGTTTCTGGAAGCTACAGATCCAGAATACCTTGACAGAATTAATGAAGGACCGCATAAGCCAACCAAGCTCTCTGTTGTAGTTGCAGATCAGCCAGCAAAGACCATACCAAAGGAGAAAAGTGAATACACAGCTGAAGATATCTCATTTATTTCCAAGGATGCAAAGGTAAGGCATTTGCTGCATAGTGCCATTGATAATGTCATGTCAAATAGGGTAATTCACTGCAAGACTGCAAAGGAGATATGGGATGCTTTGGAGACAAGGTGTCAGGGAACTGATGCAATCAAGAAAAACAGGAGGACTATACTCATTTAAGAGTACGAGCACTTTGACTCAAAAAGTGATGAGTCATTAACTGACTTATATGACAGGTTTGTCAAACTCTTGAATGATATGTCACTGGTGGACAAGGAATATAACATTGAAGATTCAAATCTAAAATTCCTATTAGCTCTTCCTGAAAGTTGGGATTTGAAAGCTACTATTATAAGAGATACCTATGCTCTTGATGAAAGTACTCTTGATGAAATTTATGGAATGTTCAAGACTTATGAACTTGAGATGGATCAAAGAAGCAAGAGACATGGGGAGAAAGTCAAGAACAGTTGCTCTTAATGCTGAGGAAGAATCCCCCAAAGTGGCTGTCTCAAAGAAAGGAAAAGGAAAGGCTCTCATCATAAAGTCTGATTCAGAATCATCAAGTTGTAATGATGATGATTCAGAACTAAAAGTCTACCTGAAATAGATGTTGATGAAGAGATGATGAAGCTGTGTGCTCTTATGGTGAAGGGTATTACAAAGATAGCATACAAGAAATTCAGAAGGGGAAAGAAGTTTTCCAGGAAAGGTAGAAGTTCTAATAGAAGGGCTTCAGAAAATCTAAAGGCAAAGGAGGAAAGTCTGATAGAGGAGATTACTCAAATGTCAAATTCTACAACTGTGGTAAGAAGACCAAATATCTCCTGAATGCAAGAAAGGACAGAGTGACAAAGGCAAGGCACTTGTCACAAAGAAGAAAAGCTGGATAGACACCTCAGATTCTGAAGATGAGGAGAACTATGCCTTAATGGCAAATGCTGATAGCAGTTCTGATGCTGCTGAGTTAAAGGTACCTCAAACAACTTATGCCTTTCATACTGATGATATTACTGAGTTGAGATTATATCTTAAAATCATGTTTATTAGCTATAGAGATCAAAACTTTAACATATGAAAGATTAACTTCTGAAAATCTTGCTTTTAAAAGAGGAATGCTTATTTAGAAAAAGAGTTAGTTATGTTCCATCAAACTCAGAAGGATAGAGATGATGCTCTCTATGTAAGAGATGAAGTGCCTAAAAATGAATAAATCTCTAAAAACTGAGTTAGAAAAGGATAGATAGATTATCAGAACTTGGACTAACTCTGGCAGAGCAACTCAGGATATACTAAGTAGTGAAAACTGGAAAGAGGGCTTAGGTAATGGAGATGAGAAAAGTGAAAAAGGAACTGAACAAGTTAAGCCAATTATTGTTAAACAGACTACTAAGCCAAAGGTAAATCCTGTTAAATTTGTAGCTAAAACTGTAAAGTTTGATTCTGAAAAGATGAAAGATATTGAGACAGAAGCGATAACAGTGTCAACTTTTGAAAAATTAGAACATGATAAACCAACTGAAGTGTAACATAGGCTTAATGACAAAGAAGCAGCTTAAACATAAGCTGAATGAGATTACTAGTGTAAACAAGGTAAATGAAGCTAGGAAAAATAGGAATGGAAAGGAAGGTGTGAATAAAAGCAACAATTATATGCCTGTTCCTAATGCTCCCAGAAAGAAATGCTATAACTGTGGAAATTCTAACCATCTAGCTTCTTTTACAGGAAGAATAAGAATGT
The DNA here is from genome assembly GCF_009905375.1 of Apium graveolens. Classification (NCBI taxonomy): domain Eukaryota; kingdom Viridiplantae; phylum Streptophyta; class Magnoliopsida; order Apiales; family Apiaceae; genus Apium; species Apium graveolens. The sequence continues at coordinate 93,108,235 of NC_133651.1, forward strand.
AAACTCCTTACCTTCTAAGTCAGGAGTTAAGAGTCAGTCTGTTAGGTTTAAGCCACAAAATCCTTGTTTTTATTGTGGTAGTGTGTGGCATTCCATTTATACTTGTAAGGAATATCATAGTTTTGTACTATGATTATTATCAGATAAAACCTTCTTTGAAGAAAGTTACTTTAATTCCTTCTGGTGTAAAGTATGATGCAAAGTCTGATACTGTCAATACTGATAAGAAAAATGTTAGCATAAACTCTGATGTTAAATCCGCTGCAAATGTTAACAAAGTTAAAAAGGCCAAAGGATCCAAGCAAGTCTGGGTCCTTAAACTAACCTTTAGTGGTCTTTGTGATTGCAGGGCAACAGTAAGAACATCCTAGTTCTGGACAGTGGATGTTCAGGACATATGACTGAAAATAAAGCCCTGCTATCAGACTTTGTGGAGAAAGTTGGCCCAGAAGTTTCTTATGGAGATGGCAACATTGGGAAAACTCTGGGATATGGCAAGATCAATCTTGGAATGTCATCATTGAAACAGTTGCTCTTGTCTCAGGACTTAAACACAATATGTTATGTATAAGTCAATATGTGACAAAGGTTATCAAGTGGATTTCTTTGAAGAACACTATGTAGTAATAGGTAATTCAACAGGAAAAGTGGTTCTGAAAGCATACAGGCATGGTAACATTTATGAAGTCAGACTTTCAACAAGTACTGATGGTTCTGTAATCTGTCTGTTGAGTAGAGCATCAATTGAAGAAATCTGGAATTGGCACAAGAAACTCTCTCATTTAAATTTCAACAATATAAATGAGCTTGTAAAGAAAGATCTTGTGAGAGGACTGCCAAAAACAGTATTTGCTCCTGATGGCCTCTGTGATTCATGTCAGAAGGCAAAACAAAGAAAATCTTCTTTCAAGAGAAAAACTGAGTCATCAATTCTTGAGCCTTATCACCTACTGCATGTTGATCTATTTGGTCCTGTCAATGTCATGTCTATTGCAAAGAAATATATGCTATGGTTATAGTGGATGAGTTCACAAGGTACACATGGGTGTACTTCTTGCACAAGAAGACTGAAACTGCATCTACCCTAACTGATCATGTCAGACAGCTGGATAAATTGATCAAAGTTTCTGTTAAAATCATAAGGAGTGATAATGGCACTGAGTTCAAGAATTCAATCATGGAAGAGTTCTGCAAAGATCATGAAATCAATTAGGAATTTTCTGCACCTGGAACTCCACAACAAAATGGAGTTGTAGAAAGAAAGAACATGACTCTCATTGAAGCTGCACAAACAATGCTTGATGAAGCAAAGCTACCAACCTATTTTTGGGCTGAAGCTATGCAGACTACTTGTTTTACACAAAATACTACACTTATAAACAAGCATGGAAAACACCATATGAGATGGTGAAGAAGAAGAAGCCAAATCTGAAATACTTTCATGTATTTGGTTACAAGTGTTTTATAACACCCTCCAAATCCGGGGTATAGATTTGGGGCATTATTAACAACAACTACCAACTATACCTGCACAAGCGGAATATAAATATAATAATTACCCCGAACTATCACTACTCAGGATCTTTTAAGGTTTGAGTTTGAAAAACAAGAATCATGCACTATACTTATTACAAACCCAACTAAATAAAACCTGTCTTAAGAACTCTCTTTATTACAAAACTTTATTCTATCTACAATTTCACTACACAATCTTTTATTCAGACTACACAAAACTTTTATTCAACCCAACATTACTACTTATCCTGCTACACCTGATCTGGCAATTCAAAACTCTCTTCGGGAATAGGAAGGAACACTCTTGGTATAAGAGGGTCCCGCTGCTTGACTCGCTTCTTGACAATGCGGGTCCTGATGGGTTTCATTCTCTACCTTAACTGTAAAACAATATGAATGACAATAAAAGAAATGAGCCAAAATTGCTCAACAAGCCTGCAACAATATATATATATATTATAAAAAGAGAGAAATAAATGAACCAATAAGCTGTTGGTTTGAACAACCATCTGTATCTGTATATGATAATAATTTGCCAACACTGGCGAGTGCCAAATGAACAAGACTGGAACAAGAACCAACATATGCACTATAACCTGCTGATCAGTCAGAATATAGTGCGGATCTATACCCAACTGCATAGACCCAACCAACATTAGGAGTACTCAGGCAACTATGGCCTATTAAATAATGGTCTGGGTAAAACCCAGCCCGTAAAGTAACCATCCAGTCCAAGGCTTAGCATCCGGAATAATCTAAATGCTATTGATATATCCCAACACCAGGATATACCAGACTATATGTAACAAGGGTAAAGGAATTGAAATATGAACAGGGAATTCAATAAATTGGGTAAATCAAGAATTGAAATGAAATGGAACAAGTGATAATAAGTAGGTAACAGTGTATATGAACAATGATTATCAAAGAGATTCGATACGATAGAAAGGAAATATAAATCACTATTCTGAATTTAGAATAGGGGAGAAACTTGCCTTGCGCGTACTTAACCTGGTTTATCTCACTGCCTTTTGACCCTAGCTTGTTCTGCCTTGCTAACACTGAACAAATCATGGAAAGATAGGTGTTTAGATAATTTACTACATACGTGTATCTTGAATTGATATCACGCAACCTTATCAGTCTACCCATGCGTTTCTATCTGATTCGCATATATATATATACATACATTTATACAGCACATCTATTCACATAATCACATAAAGCACGTAGCACGTAAAGCACATAATTAATTTCTAGATTTATAATTATTTTTAGAATCAATTCTGGGCTTATACTTGCATTACTAGTCGTATCTGATTTTATTATAATTTTTCGGGATTTATTCAACTCAGTTATACCCCTATTAGGCCTATGAACTATTAATTATCACAAGATCACTCTCTTCCGGAAGAAATTATAACTTACAACCATTTTTATTGGATTCGTCTCATTTTTCTGAGTCTAGAGGTCTTCGTTTGCTCAAATCGGACTAACGGTTTAATTATTATGAATTAAACAAGATTTAATTAATTAATAACTAATTATAAATAATGAATTATAATTAAATAATCCTTAATTATATTTTTAGATAATTATTTAATAATTATTGCATTTTAAAATAATTAATCCCTAATTATTAGGATTAATTACAATTTATTACACTAATTTACTAATTATTAATACTTACTCGATCAGATCGATTATTTACAAATAATCAATCGATCTATTAACGGATACGCTATTTATCGAATATCTACTATGTGCTCGAATTATAATCTAACTCAACGATTAATTACTCGTATAAATACGAGCTACTCGTAATCCTCACATAATTATCGAACTATTACATTATTACTGAAACTTATACGATTCGTTAATTAATTAACTATCGGTATTTAATTATACGATACAAATAATCACTACAATATTATTCGAATAACTATCGCTCGAATACTAATTCTAATTATCGAATTACTATTCGCATTATTAACTAATTATTAGATTATTAATCATATCACTTAATTATTTCTAATTCTTATTTATTAATTAATTACCTAATTATTAATTAATTACCCAATTATTAATTAATTAGATAACTAATAAATAATTAGATAAATAATTAAATAATTAATTAAATAATTAAATTCGAATTTATAAATTAATAAAATAATTTAGAAATTATTAATAATAATTTTCAGAATTTAAATCTAATTTTTATTATATTTTTAGAATTAATAAAACTGATTTTTAAATTAATAAAATATAAATAAATTAATAGAAAATCCAGAAACAGAAATCTGGAAATGGATTCAGGGTTGAGGGGATCAAACCCGGGTTGTTTTTCGGGTCAACAACCGGGTCGGCGGGTCGCTGAAGAACAGCCGCCGTGCTGCCCAGAAACCGGCACCGGCGAGCTGTTTCCGGCGAACCCAATTCGAACGTGCAGATCATTGTTTCTGCAAGGTTTTTATCCCGATCGATTCCATGTGACTGCAGAAACACAACTCCGTCGTCCTCTTCCATCCCTGTCGTCCCAGTCGTCTTCTCCGGCGAAAAACAGAGCATCGGCCGGCGAACTGCTGCAGATTCCGACGAGCTCGGTTTCTAGGGTCAAAACACAACCGTTTGATTCGTTTCTTGGTGGGTTTTCATTCAAAATCACTCCAGGAACACAATCATATCAGTAACATCACCTAATAACCTCTGGAACAATTTCTCCGGCCAAACCAAGCAATTTTCCGGCCAAAACCTAAACTAACGATTTCGTACATCAAAAATTACAATAAAATACCAAAATAAAGCTTAACACTTGTATAATCTAACCCCTATAATCATATTAACCTCAGGTTCATACAAAATTAAAAACGAACTAAAATAGAATTGTATAAACTTGAAACTAAGAACTAACACTTAGAACAATTGTTTGTTCAAATAAATAGCATAAATCGATTGTAAACAAGTACAGGAAACTATACCAAGCATCAAAATCAACCCATAACCCCATAATCAAAAACCCCCAATTTCAGTCCAAGAACCCTAAAATACGAATTGAAAATCTAAACATCAAAACATGAAATTTATGGTATGAATAGAAAGTAGAGATCAAAAGCTTTGTTTTGGTTACTCACATGATCGATTTGGATAATAGAATCACTCTCAAATTTGCAGTTTAATTCCCTGGTTGTTCTTCACCAACACAAGAATTTCTTGATTTTCTGATTTTTTTAACAATTAATTAATGAATAATTAATAATAAAACAGGTATTTATACTAATGAAAATAATACCCCTAAATAAAATTAAGGGTCTAATTCTACATCTAATAAAAATATTTGGCCCCAATTTTTATAATTTTTGGGTATTAATATTGAATTTTTAAATATCCAATAAATACAAAATAAATGCTAAAAATTCCTAAAAATTGTGAATATTACAAAAATGCAAAGAAAAATGATATATGATAATTTCATGATCATATAAAAATAAAAATGTGATTTTTGTGGGGTTTTTGGTACCCGAAGGGGTCCGGAAAAAGTCGTTTTTCGCGAAAAAGGTCAATTGGTAAAACGTCTAGGGGTTCAAAATAGCGATACGGTATAGGGCATTTTTGGTAAAATAGGGCCAATGATTTTGTTTGAAATACGGGCTTTTAAAATATAGTTTTGAGCTGTACAGGTTTGATATAATATATATAACTGACGATAGAACACTCAATAAATATCCAAAACACGTTTGTATCAGAACAAACAACACGTAACACATAGCAGTTAGGGTTTAATGACTTAACACATTTAATCACATAATAATACACATAATTTATCATTAGTATAATATAATACATACGTAATTCCTCGGTCGTTACATTCTCCCCCCCTTAACAAGATTCTGTCCTCAGAATCTAATTGTACAAATAATTGAGGATACTTTTCTAACATTTCACTCTCAAGCTCCCAGGTTGATTCTTCAACTACTGGGTTTCTCCATAAAACTCTCACTAATGACACAGACTTATTTCTTAATACCCTCTCTTGCCTATCTAGAATTCTTATTGGCTGTTCTACATATGATAAATCTGCCTGAAGTTCTACTGGTTCATACTCTATTACATGCCTTGTATCAGGATTATACCTCTTAAACATAGATACATGAAACACGTTGTGAATGTGCTGCATATGGGGTGGTAGAGCTAACTCGTACGCAACCTTCCCAATTTTCTTCAAAATCTCAAATGGTCCAACGTATCGTGGCTTCAATTTCCCTTTATTGCCAAATCTGGTCAATCCTTTCCATGGCGATATTTTGAGCAATACGTGTTCTCCTTCCTGATAGTCCATATCCTTCCTGGCTTGGTTGGCATATCTGCTTTGTCTGTTTTGTGCTGCCTCGATTCGTTTTCGAATAAGATCAATCTTTTCTTTTGTCTGCTGAATTAATTCTGGACCCAAAATCTTGCGTTCTCCAACTTCATCCCAGTGCACGGGTGATCTGCATTTCCTCCCATATAATGCTTCATACGGTGGCATTCCCATACTGGCGTGATAGCTATTATTATAAGAAAATTCCACTAGGGGTAAATGTTCATCCCAACTGCCTTCAAAATCGATCGCACAAACTCGTAGCATGTCTTCAATCGTTTGAATTGTCCTTTCACTTTGGCCGTCAGTTTGCGGATGATAAGCTGTACTCATATTCAACTTCGTTCCTAGACATTCTTGGAATTGTCTCCAAAATCTTGAATTGAAACGAGGATCTCGATCCGATACAATTGATACTGGTACTCCATGACGCATCACAATTTCTTTGAGATACATGTGCACTAATTTGTCGAGCGAAAATCTTTCATTAATTGGTAGAAAATGTGCCGACTTCGTAAGTCTGTCAATGATTACCCATATCGCATCATGATTTGCCCTAGTCCTCGGTAGTCCTACCACAAAATCCATCGCTAGATGTTCCCATTTCCATTCTGGAATGTCTAATGGTTGCAATAACCCACTCGGACGTTGGTGTTCTGCTTTAACTCGCTGGCATGTGTAGCATTTACTCACCCATTCTGCTATCTCCTTCTTCATATTCGGCCACCAAAAATTTTCCTTTAAATCGCGATACATTTTCGTGCTTCCTGGATGAATGGAATACTTCGAATTGTGCGCATCTCGCATAATTTCTTCTTTTAATTCTGCCACGTTAGGGATCCAGATTCTTGACGCAAAACGTAAAATTCCTTCATTATCTTTCTGAGTTGTAATCTCTTCTCCTGTTAAGCTGTCGTCTTGACTCATCACTTCTTCTTGACAACGGCGAATCTTTTCCAGCAATTCTGGTTGGAAAGTCATAGCGTAGATAGTTCCTGCAGATTCATCGGGAATACGAATTTCGATTTCCAATTTGTCGAATTCCTTGGCCAATTCTTCGCACGAAGTTAACCGATTCAATCTTTCTTTTCTACTTAACGCATCCGCTACAACATTTGCTTTTCCTGGATGATAACTGATTGTAACATCGTAATCTTTAATCAATTCCAGCCATCGACGTTGTCGCACGTTCAGTTCCTTTTGCGTGAAGATATACTTCAGACTTTTATGATCCGTGTAGATTTCACATTTTTCACCGTACAAATAATGTCTCCAAAGCTTCAATGCAAATACAATTGCTGCTAATTCGAGATCATGCGTAGGATATTTCTGCTCATGAGGTTTAAGTTGTCTCGACGCATATGCAATGACATTACCATGTTGCATCAACACACATCCCAAACCACGATATGAAGCATCACTGTAAATAACAAAATTTCCTTGCTCGTCTGGCAGTACTAATACTGGTGCCGTCACCAACCGATTCTTCAACTCTTGAAAACTTTCTTCACACTTACTATTCCATTCGAACTTTTCACTTTGTCGAGTTAACTTGGTCAGCGGTGTAGCTATCTTCGCAAAATCTTTGACAAATCTTCGATAATATCCTGCCAAACCTAAGAAACTTCGAACCTCTGTCGGCGTCTTTGGTCTTTCCCAATTCAACACGGCTTCAATCTTTGCTGGATCAACTTGAATGCCTTCTCTGCTGATGATGTGCCCTAGAAACTGCACTTCTTTCAACCAAAATTCGCATTTGGAAAATTTTGCATAAAGCTGCTCCTTCCGTAATATCTCCAATGTCGTTATTAAATGCTCTGCATGCTCTTCTTCCGTCTTTGAATAGATCAAGATGTCATCAATAAATATAATGATAAACTTATCCAAATACTTCTTGAATATTCGATTCATCAAATCCATAAACGCTGCAGGTGCATTCGTCAATCCAAAAGCCATCACAAGAAATTCATAGTGTCCGTACCTTGTTCTAAACGCTGTCTTTGGAATATCTTCAGCCTTGATCTTTAACTGATGATAGCCTGATCGTAAGTCGATTTTCGAAAACCATGCTGCTCCTTTTAGTTGATCAAATAAATCATCAATGCGAGGTAAAGGATATTTATTCTTGATAGTTAACTTGTTCAGCTCACGATAATCGATACACAGTCGCATACTACCATCCTTCTTTTTCACGAACAATACTGGCGCACCCCATGGGGATACACTTGGCCTTATAATTCCTTTGTCAAGAAGTTCTTGCAACTGCTTTGCTAATTCCCTCATTTCAACAGGTGCCATTCGATATGGAGTTTTCGAAATTGGTTCAGTCCCTGGCGTCAAGTCAATAGTGAACTCAATTTCTCGATCTGGTGGAAGTCCTGGTAATTCGTCCGGAAAAACATCAAGAAATTCACAAACTACAGGAATATCTTCAATCTTCAAATTTCCCTTATCAACATCCCGTACATAGGCTAAATAAGCTTGACATCCTTGACGTAGCAATCTTCTCGTCTGCATTATTGATAGGAATTTCTGCTTTTGCTTCTCACCTTTAAATATTACCGTTTCATTTTCTTCAGTTTGCAATATCACTCTCTTATTCGCACAGTCAATTTGAGCATTATTACTAGACAGCCAATCCATTCCTAAAATAATATCAAACTCCCCTAACCTAAAAGGTATCAAATCAACTGAAAAATGACATCTCCCTATCTCAATATCACAGTTCGGACATACTCGATCTACTGCAACTTGATCATTATTCGCTAATTTTATGACTAACACTTCATCCAACCACTGAATCTCACAATCTATCTTAGAGATAAAAGCTTCAGAAATAAAAGATCTAGTAGCTCCTGAATCAATCAATACCAAAGCATTTACGGAATTTACAGGGAGTGTACCTGCAACCACATTCGGACTTTGTACCGCTTCCTTCATTGACATGTTGAAAGTTCTTGCTCTGGGCTGATTTTGCTGTGGTAGTGGAGGTGGAGGTAATGCTAAAATTCTTGGAATACTGGCAGCCATTGCAATTCCTCTGCAGTCTTTGGCGATATGTCCTTTTCTCCCACATTGGAAACAAGTAACTTCTGCCTTTCCCATTGGACATTCTCCAGAATAGTGTCCCCTTTGCTTGCACTTGAAACACGTAACATTTAGCTTGTTGCAAACTCCTGTATGCTTTTTACCACACGTTCTGCAATCAGGTATAAGTGGTCGGATAAGTCTCTGCTGAATTGGGGCTGGAAGTCGATTTCCCATCCTCTGATTGTTCTGCTCTGGCCTTTTGAAATTTACTTTTCCCCGAGCTTGAAATCCCGGCCTTTTGTTGAAACGATTCTGAAAATTCCCTGGTCCTTTCTCTTTCTGAGCTGCTTCGCTTTCTCCTTCAATAATCATAGCCTTCTGAACAACAGCCGTATAAGTTGTCAGTTCAAACACAGCTACCCTGCTACGAATCCATGGTTTCAGTCCTTGCTGAAATCTTTTGGCCCGCTTCTCGTCCGTATCCACCTGCTCTGGAACAAACCTTGCCAATTCAGTAAACTTAGTCTCATAATCCGCAACCGATAAGTTGTCTTGTTTCAGCTCCAGAAACTTGATCTCCATCTGGTTCTTCATAAAACGAGGAAAATATTTTTCCAAGAAAAGATCAGTGAATCTGTTCCAGGTCACCACACCTTCTTCCAAAGCTTTCTTTGATTCCCACCAGTAATTAGCTTCGCCTTTTAGAAAATAGCTAGCGAAATCTGTCTTCTGCTCCTCCTCAACCTTTACCAACGAAAAAGCCTTTTCCATCTCTTTCAGCCAAGCTCTCGCTTTTGTAGGATCTGTGGAACCCATAAATTCCGGTGGCTTCACCGACTAAAATTGCTTGAAAGTAGGCGTAGGTGCTGCTGGTGGTATTTGATGTCCTGGATGAGCGGCTTGCTGTAACATCTGTTGCTGGAACTGCTGTTGCTGCTGTTGCATTTGTTGTTGCATCATCAACATCTGCTGTTGCATGAGATTAAACATCTGATCCATCTGTCTATTATTGTTTTGGCCATCGGTGTTTTCATTCGATGAGTCGGGCTGCGCTTTTCTCTTAGGTGCCATTTTTCTGGTAAATAAATAGTGGACCTTATTTAATAACAGTATATTAAACATATATTAAAACAGTTAATTCGAGAAAATAAAATAACTTATTAAATAACTGAATAGATAAAACAGTATGATATGTTAAATTTTTTTTTTTTTTTTTTTTTTTTACAACATGATCGTGAATAAAATTACATTTGTAAATATGCAATGGTACTGAAATAAATGTAAATGCTTAAATGACTGGAAATAAAATAAAGAAAACATGCAAAAGATTATCTCATATATATATATATAGGTAGAACACCAGCTACAGGTGTCAATGCTTGATACAAAACCCTATGATATAACAGTCGTACTGCTACTACTATCAGTCAGAGTCAGTAGCTACACTCATACAAACTAATATACAATACTATGCTGCCTCTATCTACAAAATATACATAATACAACACTCATCGATCTGCTGGTCTCAAAATCCTGGTGATACGTGGCTCAACTCCTCCTGCACTGCCTCTAGCACTGCCTCGGTAAGTCCCAATGCTCTGCGATATGCTGTCTCCGCACTAAGATCCTGCTGTCTCAAATCAGTAAGCTGCTGCGAACTAACCCGGTGAATATGATGTAGTCTCTCTCTCAGTATATAATCCGGTCGTAATGCTCTGACAGGACCATCCGTCTGTGTCTCATACAATCCAAGGATCTCTCTACACTGGTTCTGCCATCTAATCCTCTCCTCCCTCTATGCCTGAAAGCGCTGGTAAGTCACGGTATGATGCTCATGAAGATCAGTGCTGGAACCTCGAGAAGGCAATGGTCCATCTACCACGATCTCATCCATAAACTCTGGCTGAGGAAACTGATACACTCCTGGAACAGGTGCATAAATGGCTAATGGGGCAGGAAATAAGACAGGCTGCTCCATAGGCGCATACACAAGCGGCTCTGCCTCTGGCTCCATCGGTGGCATCTCTGGAATCTCGACTGGTGGCATATGAATCTGAGGCTCTACATCCTCCCACTGCGGAAGATCAACCATATCAGGAATATCAAACATCGGAAACTCTAATGGTGGAATATCTGGTATCTCTGGCTCAACGTATGGAAAATAATCTGCAAAACCTGGTACCTCCGGGAAAAGTGGTATCTCTGGTGCTGGCTCAGGTGGCAATGGAGGTAAAACCTGCTCTGACACTGGGGCTACTACCGGTGCATCCACTGGATCTGTCTCGGTCCTCTCCGTAGATGATGATAAAGAAGCCATCTAATATACATAAAAATAATAACACAAAAACAATCAAATCACAATCCTATAACTCATACTTCTAATCACATAGACAAACAGTCCTAACACTCTCACTCTCATCCTATCTTATTTTCCTATCTTATCTTAATCCTAACATTCTTGTTTTCCAAGGTCAATCCTAAGCTCTGATGCCAACTATAACACCCTCCAAATCCGGGGTATAGATTTGGGGCATTATTAACAACAACTACCAACTATACCTGCACAAGCGGAATATAAATATAATAATTACCCCGAACTATCACTACTCAGGATCTTTTAAGGTTTGAGTTTGAAAAACAAGAATCATGCACTATACTTATTACAAACCCAACTAAATAAAACCTGTCTTAAGAACTCTCTTTATTACAAAACTTTATTCTATCTACAATTTCACTACACAATCTTTTATTCAGACTACACAAAACTTTTATTCAACCCAACATTACTACTTATCCTGCTACACCTGATCTGGCAATTCAAAACTCTCTTCGGGAATAGGAAGGAACACTCTTGGTATAAGAGGGTCCCGCTGCTTGACTCGCTTCTTGACAATGCGGGTCCTGATGGGTTTCATTCTCTACCTTAACTGTAAAACAATATGAATGACAATAAAAGAAATGAGCCAAAATTGCTCAACAAGCCTGCAACAATATATATATATATTATAAAAAGAGAGAAATAAATGAACCAATAAGCTGTTGGTTTGAACAACCATCTGTATCTGTATATGATAATAATTTGCCAACACTGGCGAGTGCCAAATGAACAAGACTGGAACAAGAACCAACATATGCACTATAACCTGCTGATCAGTCAGAATATAGTGCGGATCTATACCCAACTGCATAGACCCAACCAACATTAGGAGTACTCAGGCAACTATGGCCTATTAAATAATGGTCTGGGTAAAACCCAGCCCGTAAAGTAACCATCCAGTCCAAGGCTTAGCATCCGGAATAATCTAAATGCTATTGATATATCCCAACACCAGGATATACCAGACTATATGTAACAAGGGTAAAGGAATTGAAATATGAACAGGGAATTCAATAAATTGGGTAAATCAAGAATTGAAATGAAATGGAACAAGTGATAATAAGTAGGTAACAGTGTATATGAACAATGATTATCAAAGAGATTCGATACGATAGAAAGGAAATATAAATCACTATTCTGAATTTAGAATAGGGGAGAAACTTGCCTTGCGCGTACTTAACCTGGTTTATCTCACTGCCTTTTGACCCTAGCTTGTTCTGCCTTGCTAACACTGAACAAATCATGGAAAGATAGGTGTTTAGATAATTTACTACATACGTGTATCTTGAATTGATATCACGCAACCTTATCAGTCTACCCATGCGTTTCTATCTGATTCGCATATATATATATATACATACATTTATACAGCACATCTATTCACATAATCACATAAAGCACGTAGCACGTAAAGCACATAATTAATTTCTAGATTTATAATTATTTTTAGAACCAATTCTGGGCTTATACTTGCATTACTAGTCGTATCTGATTTTATTATAATTTTTCGGGATTTATTCAACTCAGTTATACCCCTATTAGGCCTATGAACTATTAATTATCACAAGATCACTCTCTTCCGGAAGAAATTATAACTTACAACCATTTTTATTGGATTCGTCTCATTTTTCTGAGTCTAGAGGTCTTCGTTTTGCTCAAATCGGACTAACGGTTTAATTATTATGAATTAAACAAGATTTAATTAATTAATAACTAATTATAAATAATGAATTATAATTAAATAATCCTTAATTATATTTTTAGATAATTATTTAATAATTATTGCATTTTAAAATAATTAATCCCTAATTATTAGGATTAATTACAATTTATTACACTAATTTACTAATTATTAATACTTACTCGATCAGATCGATTATTTACAAATAATCAATCGATCTATTAACGGATACGCTATTTATCGAATATCTACTATGTGCTCGAATTATAATCTAACTCAACGATTAATTACTCGTATAAATACGAGCTACTCGTAATCCTCACATAATTATCGAACTATTACATTATTACTGAAACTTATACGATTCGTTAATTAATTAACTATCGGTATTTAATTATACGATACAAATAATCACTACAATATTATTCGAATAACTATCGCTCGAATACTAATTCTAATTATCGAATTACTATTCGCATTATTAACTAATTATTAGATTATTAATCATATCACTTAATTATTTCTAATTCTTATTTATTAATTAATTACCTAATTATTAATTAATTACCCAATTATTAATTAATTAGATAACTAATAAATAATTAGATAAATAATTAAATAATTAATTAAATAATTAAATTCGAATTTATAAATTAATAAAATAATTTAGAAATTATTAATAATAATTTTCAGAATTTAAATCTAATTTTTATTATATTTTTAGAATTAATAAAACTGATTTTTAAATTAATAAAATATAAATAAATTAATAGAAAATCCAGAAACAGAAATCTGGAAATGGATTCAGGGTTGAGGGGATCAAACCCGGGTTGTTTTTCGGGTCAACAACCGGGTCGGCGGGTCGCTGAAGAACAGCCGCCGTGCTGCCCAGAAACCGGCACCGGCGAGCTGTTTCCGGCGAACCCAATTCGAACGTGCAGATCATTGTTTCTGCAAGGTTTTTATCCCGATCGATTCCATGTGACTGCAGAAACACAACTCCGTCGTCCTCTTCCATCCCTGTCGTCCCAGTCGTCTTCTCCGGCGAAAAACAGAGCATCGGTCGGCGAACTGCTGCAGATTCCGACGAGCTCGGTTTCTAGGGTCAAAACACAACCGTTTGATTCGTTTCTTGGTGGGTTTTCATTCAAAATCACTCCAGGAACACAATCATATCAGTAACATCACCTAATAACCTCTGGAACAATTTCTCCGGCCAAACCAAGCAATTTTCCGGCCAAAACCTAAACTAACGATTTCGTACATCAAAAATTACAAATAAAATACCAAAATAAAGCTTAACACTTGTATAATCTAACCCCTATAATCATATTAACCTCAGGTTCATACAAAATTAAAAACGAACTAAAATAGAATTGTATAAACTTGAAACTAAGAACTAACACTTAGAACAATTGTTTGTTCAAATAAATAGCATAAATCGATTATAAACAAGTACAGGAAACTATACCAAGCATCAAAATCAACCCATAACCCCATAATCAAAAACCCCCAATTTCAGTCCAAGAACCCTAAAATACGAATTGAAAATCTAAACATCAAAACATGAAATTTATGGTATGAATAGAAAGTAGAGATCAAAAGCTTTGTTTTGGTTACTCACATGATCGATTTGGATAACAGAATCACTCTCAAATCTGCAGTTTAATTCCCTGGTTGTTCTTCACCAACACAAGAATTTCTTGATTTTCTGATTTTTTTAACAATTAATTAATGAATAATTAATAATAAAACAGGTATTTATACTAATGAAAATAATACCCCTAAATAAAATTAAGGGTCTAATTCTACATCTAATAAAAATATTTGGCCCCAATTTTTATAATTTTTGGGTATTAATATTGAATTTTTAAATATCCAATAAATACAAAATAAATGCTAAAAATTCCCAAAAATTGTGAATATTACAAAAATGCAAAGAAAAATGATATATGATAATTTCATGATCATATAAAAATAAAAATGTGATTTTTGTGGGGTTTTTGGTACCCGAAGGGGTCCGGAAAAAGTCGTTTTTCGCGAAAAAGGTCAATTGGTAAAACGTCTAGGGGTTCAAAATAGCGATACGGTATAGGGCATTTTTGGTAAAATAGGGCCAATGATTTTGTTTGAAATACGGGCTTTTAAAACATAGTTTTGAGCTGTACAGGTTTTGATATAATATATATAACTGACGATAGAACACTCAATAAATATCCAAAACACGTTTGGATCAGAACAAACAACACGTAACACATAGCAGTTAGGGTTTAATGACTTAACACATTTAATCACATAATAATACACATAATTTATCATTAGTATAATATAATACATACGTAATTCCTCGGTCGTTACATGTTTTGTTCTTAAGACTCATCCCGAGCAGCTGTCAAAATTTGATCTAAAAGCTGATGAAGGAATTTTTGTTGGATATCCACTTTCCACAAAAGCCTTCAGAGTCTACAATTTAAGAACAAGATTTATCATGGAATCTATCAATGTCTCTTTTGATGATAAGAAGATTACTGGACTTGAAGATTTTAATGATCATGGTCAGCTGAGATTTGAGAATGAAGATTTAAATTCTGATTCTGAAAATTCTGATCCGGTAAGTTCTGATAGATTAAGTTCTGATGTTATTGAAACTGTGGTAACAACTCCAAAGGAAAATGCACCTATCCAGGGGGAGCAAGCTGAAGATCCTACCACATCTCAAGACTCTCGAGAAGCATCAGAACCTGTCACTGGCTCTTCAAGTTTTGATTCATCTAGTTCTGATCAACCAAACTCTGATAATTCTGGAAGCTCTGATTCTTCAACTCCTGAAAAATCAAATTTGAATTCGGAAGTCTCAGGGAGCATAACTATAGGGGGAGCATTAGAAAATGTTGATGGAGATAGCATGGATCATGGGGGAGGATCCAGTTCTAGAGATCAACCTCCATCTGCAAGGAAGTGGACTAAAGCACATACACCTGATTTAATCATTGGAGATCCTGAAGCAGGTGTCAGAACTAGAACTGCAACTTCAAATGAATGTCTCTATCATTCTTTTCTATCTCAGACTGAACCAAAGAAAGTGGAAGAAGCTCTTCAAGATGTTGATTGGGTGCAAGCAATGCAGGAAGAGTTAAATGAATTTAAAAGAAATAGAGTCTGGACCCTAGTGCCAGGACCAAATAATAGATCAGTTGTTGGTACAAAATGGGTGTTCAGAAACAAAACTGACAGTGATGGCATAATTACAAGGAATGAAGAAAGACTGGTTGCTAAAGGTTACTCTCAGCAGGAGGGTATTGATTATGATGAAACATTTGCACCAGTTGCTAGATTAGAAGCCATAAGGATCTTTTTGGCTTATACTGCTCACAAGAAGTTTAAAGTCTTTCAAATGGATGTGAAAAGTTCTTTTCTCAATGGAGAATTGGAAGAAGAGGTATATGTTGAACAACCTCTAGGCTTTGTAGATCCTAAATTTCCCAATCATGTCTACAGGCTTGACAAAGCACTTTATGGCCTTAAGCAAGCTCCAAGAGCCTGGTATGAGACTTTAGCTCAATTCCTTCTGGAAAGTGGATTTCACAGAGGCACAATTGACAAGACTTTATTCTACCTCAACCATGGAAAGGACTTACTTTTGGTACAGATATATGTTGATGATATCATATTTGGTTCTACTAACTCCAAACTGTGTGAGAAGTTTGCAAAGCTAATGCAGTCAAATATCAAATGAGTATGATGGGAGAACTCAACTATTTTTTGGGCCTTCAAGTCAAAAAAAACTGAAGAAGGCACTTTTATCTGTCAATCCAAGTATACCAGAAATTTACTGAAGAAATTTAGAATGCAAGATTGTTCAACTGCATCCACTCCCATGGCCACTGCAACCAACTTGGATAAGAATACTTGTAAATCAGTAGATATTACAAACTACAGAGGTATGATTAGCTCATTACTCTATCTAACTGCAAGTAGACCTGATATCATGTATGCTACCTGTCTTTGTGCAAGATTTCAGGCTGATCCAAGAGAACCTCACTTATTAGCTGTGAAAAGAATTTTCAAGTACCTTAAGGGTACAGCTGATCTAGGATTGTGGTATCCTAGGGAATCAGACTTTAAGCTAATTGGTTACTCAGATGCTGATTTTGCAGGATGCAAAATTGACTGGAAAAGCCCTAGTGGAAGCTGCCAATTTCTTGGAGGCAGATTGGTTTCTTGGTTTAGCAAGAAACAAAAGTCAATTTCCATATCAACTGCAGAAGCAGAATATATTGCTGCAGAAAGCTGTTGTGCACAGATTATTTGGATGAAGAATCAGTTACTGGATTATGGGTTAGAATTTTCTAAAATCCCTATTTACTGTGATAATCAAAGTGCTATTGCTATGACAGGTAATCCAGTTCAACACTCAATGACAAAGTACATCAGCATTAGGTACCATTTCATAAGGGAACATGTGGATGAAGGTACAGTGGAATTGCATTTTGTTCCAACAGATCAACAACTAGCAGATATCTTCACAAAACCACTATGTGAAGCTATTTTTATAAGATTGGTAAATGAACTTGGAATGGTTTCAGGTTCTTTCTCTAAATCTGCTTAGTTTTTTTTCTAATGCATCAAACTTTATGATTAGTGTTTACGGATTGTATTATCTATATGTAATTTGTGCTTAATTTGAAAATTCATTAAATGCTGATTATTATCTGATATGGATTTATATACTCTGATAAGTGTTTTGAATGTTCTGTGACTATTCAATCTAATGAGGATAATTGTGCTAGATGCTGACCTAGTAGTCTTTAACATACTAGAAATCCCGTGTTTGAATTAGTTGTTTATGTGGAAACTCATTAACACAAGCAGATTCTGGTATTGAGCTTAATCAAGCTTACTTTGTGTATCTTATTACTAAGTCACAAACTAGATTCTTGTTTCTTATCTGTCAAATTATGATGTCAGGAAATCTTAAGAATGAACTAAGTGCTGATAAGCCTCACTTATCAAAAGAAAAGAAAAGAATATAAGTCAGGTACTCCTTTGAGATCTAGAGTAAAAATATGGAAGGGAAGACCCAAGTGCATTGCTGGTATTAAGTAATATGCATTAGAAAAGCAAATATTTTTCTTGGTGACTTTTCACACTCTATGATTACTGGAGAAATACTCTGATAACATCATAAATTCTGATAAGCAGTCGCGACTCACTTACACCGAGAAGCCACTGTAAAAAGGAATTTTAAAAGATGCATAAAATGAGCACAAATAGTTGTTTTAGACTCATGCATAAATTTGTTCTATATTAGACATCATGATTGATGACAGATTTTAAGCATTTTTCTTAGTTATGCCTTATTTCTAAGATGTACTGAAGTTGATCAGACTTTAATCTTTATCTGATATTTTGCTGAATGCACACACTTTCACTCCATATGAATGATGAAAATTACTGTGGTGATTAAGTTGTTTTTGACAAACAGTTAAGTGTCATTTGCATAAATTCCGAGGACAAGTTCTGATGAAAGTTCTTATGATTAAATTCTGAAGAAAACAAGTTAGTATTTGTATGAAGAATCACAGAAAAAGATATTCACTATTTAAGTACAGAAGCCATGTTCTGATGACTGTTAAAATCTGATATAAGTTAAGTTCTTATATTAAATCCTGATGAAATCCTTGATGCTTACGTGGAATTTTTCTTTACTTGACTTATTTGTGGTAAAATATGAAACAATCATATTTAAATCAGAATAAAATTGGGGTGAGATAAAAACAGTCATAATCATTTTGGGTTAGTGGTTAACGTGTATGACTTGAAAAACTGCATGTGCACAGTAACTATTAATTATTTTTCGTGCCCATTAACTCTTGCTTTAGATCTTTTACTGACTGTTATTACTACACATCGGTCTAGGAAGTCGAGGGATCATTATTTTTACTTGTATTTGTTTAACACTCCACGCGTCCCTTGGTATTCTATTGGCTATTTAAACCGACTATTCTTTCAGCCAAAACATCTTCTATTTTCTTACAAACTTATTCTCTTTTTATTCTTCTAAAAAATGGTTCGTTTCAACCTATTCCTGAACTATGAAACCTTCAATATCGAGTTGGGTTGTGATGATTGGCAACAGGAGTGGCATGTCACTGCCATTCCTGAAGAGATCTGACACAGACCTCTTGTTCTTTTCGATGGACTACCACCTCCATCTTGATCGTCTGGAAGAGGAAAGGAGAGAAGCTCTCCGTCAGCAAGAACGGATCATCCGTCTTGCATTGCTTTTCGTCAGCAGCAGAAGGAGCTAGTCGATAGGTCTTCTTAGACTAGGACTAAGGCTGTTGATGTTAAGATTTTTAGAATAGGACTATCTTGTAATTTTTGCATGTAATTGATAAATTTCATGAAATGCACTCATCTGATATATTAATGAAATTTCCTTTAATTGCAAGATTTGTTCTTTTTTCTCAAAATTATATGATTGTGCATGTTTTTAACTGAAATTTGTTAATCTTTACTTCATCGTTTTTAACTTTATCCTGTGATGAATGTTTTGATTTAATAATGGTCAATAATAAATCTTTATGATTTGAGGAAATGATTGAAGCATAAGTTCATGCATCTGAACCTGTGATAAATGAAGCTGAGAATGTTAATTCTTAGAGAGAAACAGCAGCTCAAAGTTCTGATACTTTGAAAAGGAAATTGGTTAATTCTGATGCTGCTAAAGCAACTTCTTCATTGGCAAGGAGATTGAAGAAAATGAAGGAAATGAGGTATTTATCTAAGGCTATATCAGAAGATACTGAAGAAGCTGAGGAAGGGGATCAGGAATCTCTGATCTCACAAGAACCAATTATCTTTGAAGCCCTTCCAGCTCAAGCCAAAGACACGGTTCTTACCCCTCATGTCTCTCCTATTAAAGCTACAGATGATGCTAAAGAACAAACTGATAATTCTGAAATAGATATTCATAATTTGAATATACCTGAAGTTCTTTATCTGGAAGCTCCATCTACATCAAAGACACCAGCTCTGGAGATAAATTCTGCTGATCAGAATTTAGATGATGTTATTCCTAAATCTCCAGTTGCTTCACACACTGTTGAGCTATCAGAACAAAATGAGTCTTCCTCAAGTTCTGATGACAGTGTTTCTATTGAGACTCTAGTACCTACTCTGGGCAAGGAAGAATTGGTGAAGAAATTTGTTGAAAGGGAAACACCTATTCCTTGGGAGGATACTCACAGAGGTGTTGAGTGGACCAAGAAGTGGAATGAATCAGATTTTATTCCATGTTCTAAAATTCTGACAGAGCATATTGCAAAATCTAATGAGTTGCTCACAAATGCTGATTTCAAGACACAACTCAAGATCACAGCTATGTCTATAAAACATCTTCAAGGCCTACATACTGCTACTCATGAAAAGGTTGATACACTCAGAGAACAAGCTGATAAGCTCGATCAAGTGCTCAAGCTTGACAAAAATAGGTATATCAGGCCTATTTCTGAGAAAGTTGCAGCCATTGAGAAAACTCAAGGGAAGCAACATGCCCAAATTTCCGAGGTTCTGGTTAATCAAGCGTCTCAGAAAGCTCAATTGGATGAAATCCAATCTTCAATTGAACTTCTTCTTTCTCTCTTACTTCCTGATGATGCTAAAAAGGGGGAGAAGGTAGTTGAGTCCAAATGCTCACCTACTCAAGAACTGAAGAAAAAGGATGATAAAGGTGATGACCAGGGAAACTCTGAAAAGAGCAGAGGTCAAAAAAAAGTTCAAGGAAAATCTTCTATTCAGAACAAGTCAAGTTCTGATGCTGTGAATGCTCAAAGACTAAAGTCAAGTGGTGATAAGCAAAGTCTGATGTCAAGTTCTGATATTCTGATTCAGTCAGGATCTGAAGACTCTCAGAAGTTCTTGTAAACTCTGAAGTTAAAGGGGAAGCAGACTATTATTTATAACAAAGATCCTAAAATCCAAACACTTGATGAGGAGATAGAAAGAAGATTATTTATGAAACACAATCCAGGAATGGATTTAGAAACTCTCAAGGAGGAAGAAGCTAGATTTGCTGCTGAGAAGACAAATCCTAAGTCTAAAGCTTCTGATGCAAAGAAACCTCCAAGGCCAAAGGAAAAGGGCATTGTGATCAAGGAAAAGTAAAATTCTGAAACTTCAAAGTTCAAGACTAGATCACAGACTGAGAGTAATCCTAAAGACAAAGGGAAAGGAAAAATTAATGAACCAGCCAAGTCACTGGACTTAAAATCTTCTCAAGATCTGATGAAACCAGTATGTAAAATGGTTCAAGTATCTGATGATAATCTTGTTGAAGATGAAACTGTTCAAATTATGAAAAGAAGAAAGATAAGTGAAGATTCTAAAACAACATCTGACACTGCTCAAGTTGTTGTTCAGAATAAAGGACAGGAAGGTACAGAAGAAATAATAAATTTTGA
Organism: Apium graveolens; assembly: GCF_009905375.1. Classification (NCBI taxonomy): domain Eukaryota; kingdom Viridiplantae; phylum Streptophyta; class Magnoliopsida; order Apiales; family Apiaceae; genus Apium; species Apium graveolens. The sequence goes on from NC_133651.1 coordinate 93,129,660, forward strand.
TCAAGCTATCAAGACATCAACTGCTGACAATGCTCAAGTTGATTTGAATAAATTGACAAGTGCTGATAAGAAGAAGCTGTTATGGAAGAAAGCTACTCCAGTTGAACCAAAATCCAATCTCATGATTAATCAACTTGCTACATTTGGGTTGAAAGCCAAGCAACCTAGAGATAGAGCTGGATTAGATCTGATGAAGAGAAGATTCAAACAGGAGTAGAGGTTACTCTAAGAGATCCTTTCATATTGACAGACAAACTGATAAGTGGCATTTTATACCACTTAGAACGTCTTATAATGGCATGAATTGATGTCTTGAAATCAAGTATTTTGTGTATTTGATGCGTTTTTCTAATGTTTGTGCATTTCAGGGTATTACTTGCATTTGTGGAGAGATTTCATCAGGAATAATCCTAGGTATGTGCTTGGCATTGCAAGTGGGAAGTTAGGAGCAGAACGCAGCAGAAAATGGGAGCAGAATAAAGATTTTTCCAAAAAGGTGTTGGGCGGCCGCTCATGGTCGTAAAATTAAAATAATGATTTTTAGAGGTATATTTCTGTTGGACTTCTGACTTCTGAGATAGCTGGGTTTTGTGGGGATTCTATATAAGTAGTTTTCAGAGAAGTTTCACGGGTGATGAATAGTGGTATCAATCAAGGAGAAAGGAGAGAAGGAAGAAGACCATTTTAGCACATCGCAATGAAGAAGAGGAAGCATTTCTTGTGATTCTTTTATTCATTATAACCATGGATGCTAGTTTTCTTTACTTTGAACCTTATTACTCTTGTGATGTACTCTGGTTTAATTAAGTATTTTATTTAGTTTATCTTGTGTGTTATTATCATATTTTCATATGAACCCATGGTGACGATGAGTTCTATCATGGGCTAATTGTGATCATGGGGTCGTAACGGATTTTCTATGGAATTCTTTAGTTAGTTGTTTAATATCTTAGTGTGTGATGATTTTATGATATCTAGTATAGGTTGCGCTTATTCGTCTTATGTGCATCGCGAACATATAAGATACGGTGTTAATCTCTTGTGAAGCGACGGTGGATCTTGAGGTTTAGAACTTGCCATGCTAGCATAGGTTCATGTATGTGTATGCATGATTAGTGGGTAACTCTAATTGTTTTACTTGCCCTGTGTAATCATAAGGAATAACTTGTGCTTAAGTCTTTATGTTCTCACATTCTGTAGACATAGGGTCTCAACATAATTGATGCCTATTCAACTTCTATCTTAATTATGGATGTTTGGTAGAATGGTATTAGTACAACGAAAGTTGGCTTTTATCAGTTTCGTGTTGTTCGATTAATATCATTACTGTTACATGGTAAGGGTAATAATAAAAACTATTGAAGGAAGTAGTAATGAAGTTATGATCTCATGTGTGTTTAATATTGTTAATTCAAGTATCAATTAAGTGTTTAATTCTCGTAGTTAATTATAGTTAATAATCAGTTAATCAAATCTAAGTGTTATTGTCTTAACATTGAGAAGTAATCATACATTGGTGAGTAAGTGTAATTGAACATAATTAGTCTGAGTCTCTGTGGGAATGAACTAGAAAGTATTCTATATTACTTGCGAACGCGTATACTTGCGTGAATATTAGCGCGTGTTTTGTGCCTAACAAGTTTTTGGTGCCGCTGCCGGGGACTCGGCGTATTTGTTTAGTTTATGTACTTACCATCAATGGTCGTTATGACTCATTGATTAAGATGTGTTACTTATTATTTCCGGTTGTGTTTCAGGTACTTTAGCGAGCGTTTATGCAAACACGTTCTCGTACTCGCAAGAGGACTTTAGATACGGCTGAAGAGACAGACTCAGTTCTTGATATTCCGGAGAAGATAGATTTTAAAGATTCGGATAAAGAGGGTGAGAAGAAAGAACCAATAATCATGGGTGATCGTATAGTTCCGGCAGATCCAACTCTTATGGACTTTTCTCGGCCAAAAATTGAGGACATTTAGTCAAGCATCCTTCATCCGGCTATTCAGGCTAACACTTTCGAAATCAAGCTGGGCACTATTCAGATGGTGCAGAATTCTATTACTTTCGGAGGTGCTGCGACTGAAGACCCCAACATGCACATCAGGAATTTTATCGAGATCTGTAGTACTTTCAAATATAATGGTGTGACTGATGAGGCTATCAAGCTGAGGCTTTTCCCATTCTCTCAGAGGGATAAAGCTAAGGACTGGTTACATTCTGTACCAGCTGGGTCCATCACTACTTGGAAAGATCTTGCGCAGAAGTTTTCTAGTGAAGTTTTATCCAATAGCAAAAACTACAGCTATGAGGAGTGCTCTTACTTAGTTTGTGCACCAACCAACAGAATCTATGTGCGAAGCTTAGGACCGCTACAAGGAGATGTTGAGAAAGTGTCCACATCATGGTATGCCTGACTGGATGGTGATCACTGGTTTTTATAATGGTTTGGGGGCCCAATCGCGACCAATGCTAGATGCAGCAGCTGGAGGCGCTTTGTGGGCCAAAAGCTATACTGAGGCTTATAATCTTATTGAAACTATGGCTGCAAATGAGCATCAAAACCCAACTCAAAGGATGATGCGTGGGAAGGTAGCAGGTATTCTGAAAGTTGATGCAGCTACAGCTATTACAGCGCAGCTCCAAGCGCTGTCTTTGAAGGTCGATTCTTTAGCCACCTATAGAGTCAATCATATAGCTATGGTCTGTGAGCTTTGTGCAGGTTCTCATGCTACGGATCAGTGTTCTCTTGTTAATGAATCTGTTCAGTATGTGAACAATTATCAGCGACCACAGCAGCCTGTGCCAGCTACTTATCATCCTAATAAAAGAAATTATCCTAATTTTAGCTGGAGCAATACTCAGAATGCTATTCAGCAACCATATCAGCAAGGCGTAAGGTAACAGTTTAATCCACCTGGATTCCAGCAACCACAGCATTATGCTCAAAGGCAATCATATCCTCAACAAGGAGGTGCTGCTCCACCTTCTAGTGCTGATTTCGAGGAACTCAAGCTATTGTGCAAAAGTCAGGTTGTTTTTATCAAGACCTTGGAAAATCAAATCGGTCAAATAGCCAATATAGTGTTCAACCGTCAACCTGGCATACTTCTCAGCGATACTGAAGTGCCAGGCTGGAAGGAAGCTAAAGAACAAGTCAAATCTATTACCTTAAGGTCTGGGAAAGTTGCTGATGCTGAAAAAGCGAAAGACAGAGAATCTGAAGTTGTTGATGAAGAAAAGAAGCAAAAGGAGAAAGTGGCGGAACCAAGGAAGACTACTGTTGAACATACTCTGCCTGAGGGTAATATAGGGGAGAAACAGCTCTATCCTCCACCACCTTTCCCTAAGAGATTATAACAACAAAAGCTGGATAAGCAGTTCGGTAAGTTTCTGGATGTGTTCAAGAAACTTCACATCAATATAACTTTCGCTGAGGCTCTGGATCAAATGCCTAGTTATGCGAAATTCATGAAGAGTATTCTTTCAAGGAAGTTAAAACTGGATGACCTTGAGACCGTTGCTCTAATGGAAGAGTGCAGTGTTGTGCTGCAACAAAAATTACCTCCAAAGCTTAAAGATCCAGGTAGCTTCACAATTCCTTTCACCATTGGCAAGTTATCTTTCGACAAATGCCTGTCCGATTTGAGAGCAAGCATCAATCTGATGCCGTTGTCTATCTTCAAAAAGTTGAATTTGCCTGATCCAAAGCCCACCTACATGTCTCTATAATTGGCTGATCGTTCTAGTACATATCCACGAGGCATAGTGGAGGATGTGTTAGTAAAGGTAGATAAGCTCTTCTTCCCTGCAGACTTTGTCAATTTAGATTTCGAGGAAGATAAGAAGATTCCCATAATCTTGGGAAGATCTTTCTTGGCTACAGGCCGTACCTTGATAGATGTGTAAAAAGGTGAACTTACTATGAGGGTGCAAGATCAGGATGTGACATTCAATGTATTCAAGGCGATGAAATTCCCTACAGAAGACTAGGAGTGATTAAAGGTGGATTTGATTGATTCTGCGGTCACTTCAGAACTTGATCATATGATAATGTCTGATGCCTTAGAGAAATCCTTGATGGGGGACTTTGATAGTGACGATGAGGATGGAAATGAGCAACTACAATATCTAAATGCTTCTCCTTGGAGGCGAAAGCTAGACATGCCATTTGAATCTCTGGGTACTTCTGATCTCAAGAATGCTGAAGGAAAGCTCAAACCATCTATTAAGGAAGAACCTACTTTGGAGCTTAAACCATTGCCTGAACACTTAAGGTATGCTTTTTAGGTGATGCATCTACTTTACCTATTATTATTACATCTGATCTTTCAGGTAGTGAGGAGGACAAGCTCTTGAGGATCTTGAGAGAATTCAAATTGGCTATCGGATGGACTATAACAGATATCTAAGGGATCATCCCTTCGTATTGCATGCATAAAATTCTGCTAGAGGAAGGTAGTAAGCCGACTGTTGAGCAACAACAATGACTTAATCCTATCATGAAAAAAGTGGTGAAGAAAGAAATTCTGAAGTGGCTAGATGCAGGAATCATATATCCTATTTCTGACAGTTCTTGGGTGAGCCCCGTGCAATGTGTACCTAAGAAAGGAGGTATCACTGTGGTAGCAAATGAGAAGAATGAGCTCATCCCCACTCGAATAGTCACATGATGGAGGGTATGCATGGATTACTGAAAGTTGAACAAAGCCACGAGAAAGGATCACTTCCCTCTTCCATTTATTGATCAGATGCTTGACAGGTTGCCTGGTCATGAGTATTATTGTCTTCTGGATGGCTATTCGGGGTATAATCAGATTTGCATTGCACCAGAGGATCAAGAAATGACTACCTTCACTTGTCCATTTGGCACGTTTGCTTTTCACAGAGTATCATTTGGCTTATATGGTGCACCGACCACTTTTCAGAGATGTATGATGGCTATATTCTCTGATATGATTGGAAATAATGTCGAAGTGTTCATGGACAACTTCTTCCTCTTTGGACATTCGTATGATGAATGTTTGAATAATCTTCGTGCGGTGCTCAAAAGGTGTGTGGAAACTAATTTGGTGCTCAATTGGGAAAAATATCACTTTATGGTGCGTGAAGGCATTATTCTTGGGCATAAGGTCTCTAGCAAGGGTTTTGAGGTGGACAAAGCCAAGGTGGGAGTCATTGAAAATCTCCCACCACCTATTTCCGTGAAAGGAATCCGTAGTTTTCTTGGTCATGCAGGTTTTTATTGGCATTTCATTAAGGACTTCTTGAAGATATCTAAGCCGTTGTGTAACTTGCTCGAGAAGGATGTGCCTTTCAAATTTGATGATGAATGCTTGGCGGCATTCGAGACTCTCAAGAAGAGTTTGATAACTGCACCAGTTATTACGACACCTGATTGGACAAAACCTTTTGAGATGATGTGTGATGCGAGTGATTATGCGGTGGAAGCAGTTCTTGGGCAGCGCAAGAATAGTCTTTTTCATGTGGTCTACTATGCTAGTAAGACTCTAAATGGAGCTCAAATGAACTACACCACTACTGAGAACGAGCTCTTGGCTATAGTCTTTGGTTTCGAAAAATTTCGATCTTATCTACGTGGGACAAAGGTGACAGTATTCACTGATCATGCTGTCATTCGTTATATGGTCTCAAAGAAGGATTCGAAGCCCAGACTTATTCGTTGGGTGCTCTTGCTACAGGAATTTGAGTTAGAGATCAAGGATCGAAAAGGTACTGAGAATCAGATAGCTGACCATCTCTCTATATTGGAAAATCCCGATTCTACTTCACATGATAAGACATTGATCAACGAATCTTTTCCGGATGAGCAGTTGTTCGCAGTTCAGGAGGAAGAGCCATAGTTCGCAGATATTGTGACCTATCTTGTCAGCAATATAATGCCTCCTAATATGAATGCAGCTCAAAAGAAGAAGTTTCTGCATGAGGTGAAGTGGTACATATGGGATGAACCATATTTGTTTAGACAAGGAGCTGACCAGATCATCAGGAGATGTATCCCATTCTGTGAGACGGAGGGGATATTATGAGACTGCAATTCCACAGTATACGGTGGAAATTATGGTGGTGAAAAGACAACAGCTCGTATTCTGCAAGCAGGTTTTTTCTGGCCTACTTTGTTTAAGGATGCACATCAGTTCGTTTTAAGGTGTGATCGTTGCCAAAGAGTGGGGAATCTTACGAGAAAGGATGAGATGCCGTTAAATGTGATGCTGGAAGTCGAGGTCTTTGATGTTTGGGGAATCGATTTCATGGGACCATTTGTCTCGTCCTGTAATAATCAGTACATCTTGCTGGCAGTCGATTATGTCTCAAAATGGGTAGAAGTCAAGGCTCTATCGACAAATGATGCAAAGGTAGTGTTGAATTTTCTTCATAAGCAGATTTTCACAAGGTTTGGAAAGCCACGAGTAATCATAAGTGATGAAGGGTCACATTTTTGTAATCGTAAGTTCACTTCTTTGATGCAGCGCTACAATGTGAATCATCGTGTTGCTATTGCCTATCATCCGCAAACGAATGGTCAAGCTGAAGTGTCTAATAGAGAGATCAAGCGCATTCTAGAGAAAGTTGTTTCTCCGTCAAGGAAGGATTAGTCTTTAAACCTCGATGAAGCTGTTTGGGCTTATAGAACAGCATACAAGAGTCCATTGGGATGTCCCCGTTTGAACTTGTTTATGGTAAGGGATGTCATTTACCTGCGGAGCTTGAGCATAAGGCTTATTGGGCGTTGAAGAAGTTGAACCTTGATTTAGATGCAGCTAGGAAGAAGCGAATGCTTCAGTTAAATGAACTTGATGAATTTCGACTCCAAACGTACGAGAACAACAAAATGTACAAGGAAAAAGTGAAAAGGTGGTATGATAGGAAGCTATATCCTAAGTCATTTGTGCCGGGGCAGCAAGTTCTTTTATTCAACTCTCGTCTCCGACTTTTTCCTGGAAAGTTGAAATCAAGGTGGTCTGGACCTTTTATTGTCAAAACTGTGTTTCCACATGGAGTGGTGGAGATTTTTGAGAATGATCCGAGCCAAGCATTCAAGGTTAATGGTCAGCGATTGAAGCATTACTATGGAAACACGACAAACCGGGAAGTGGTTAATGCCGTTTTATTATCAACTTGATCGAGGTACTCTACGTCAAGCTAATGACGTAAAAGAAGCACTTCTTGGGAGGCAACCCAATATTTGTGACTATAGGAACCCTTAGAAGTTAGTAACCTATCGAAAACCACAAAAAAATCAGAAAAATTGTGCAAGAAAACAGTATTTTCCAGAAACCGTCTGGGCGCCCGCTCAGGATGCTGGGTGCCCGCGCAGCTTTGCTGAGCGGCTGCTCAGCCCTCGACTGTTGGAAAAAAAAAATTGCCTTCTAAAGAATCCAAAAAAATCAGAAAAATTCAAAAACAAAAATACAACCCACAACCCACGATTTCTTTTCCCATAACCCACGTTTTTCTCCTCACAACCCCACTCCTATTCAATTTTTAACCCTAATTCCTACCCTATATATACATACAACTCCTCCATATACACTCCCACATACTTTCAACTTTAAAACTCTCTCCTACACTCAAAACACAACTCTTAAACACTTTTTCTCAGTTTCAATGGCACCCAAGAGATCCCGATCTATTGATAGCAGCAGCACCGTTCCTACTGCTGATTCTTCGAGGGGAACTGCTGCGAGACCTCGTTTGTTTGATAGGGCTGCTGAGGAGGAGTATACTAGGCTTCTAGCTAAGCCAATTTTGAAGGAGAGGGGATTCTTACCATCGGGGAGGGATGGTTAGTTGTTGTCGATGATAGATGAAAAGGGGTGGATTTCGTTTTGTGAGTCGCCGGAGGCGGTTCCGATGAGCGTGGTTCGCGAGTTTTATGTGAACGCAAAGGCTGAAAAGAATGGGTTTACTGTTGTTCGTGGGCTTACAATTGAATATCAGGCCGCGGAGATTCGTCGTCTGATTGGACAGCGACCGCGGAAGCCCACGGAGGAGAATTAGAATGATAAGACCCCCGAGGACTTTGATTTGGATTTAATTTGTGCTACTCTCTATCAGCCGGGCACGGTTTAGAAGTTCAAGACTGGAACTAATGAGTATCGTTCTTTTCCGGCGATTACGATGAATATGTATGCCCGTGCATGGAATGCCTTTATTTGTGCTAATATTCTTCCTACTTCACATGCACATGAGGTTACAGTTGAGCGAGCAAGGTTGTTATGGGGTATTTTGAATGAGGAGTATTATATGGACCTTGATGAGTTCATCTACCAAGGGATTTTGAAGTTTTTGAGGGGAGCGAAACATATGAACATCCCTTATGCATCTACTGTCACGAATCTATGCCGAGCAATGGGAGTTCATTGGCCTTCTCACGAGCAGTTTCAGATGCCGGCCGCTCCTATAGATTCAGCGACTCTAAATGCGATGCATGAGTGGATGGGTGGAGAGCCCGAGGAGCATGGGTTGGGTTATCGTCTTCCAGGAGGACGTTCAGCAGCTGGTGCTACCATGGCTAGGCCGGGTCATGATGAGGCAGGTTCTTCTAGAGCTCAGGAGGGTGCTAGGATGGTTGATGCCCAGTATAGGAGGCTGTCGAGGAGGATGGATGCGATGTATGAGTCGCAGAGTAGTTTTGCTCAGGAGCTCACCCTTGCACTTGGGACTGCTTTCAGAGGCCTTGGAGCTGACATCCAGTGGCCCGTTTTTGGTAAGGACTCTGCTTATCCGCCTCCTGATACTCCACCCTCTGAGGGTGATGATGATGATTTCTCCGAGTAGATATACCCTGTGTTCCTTTCTACTACCTTCACTGGGGACAGTGAAGATTTTAAGTTTGGGGGTGGTAGTTAAGGAATATTTTTGTGTGTGTGTCATGTATTTGCATATTCATGATAGTTTAGTTCATATAATTGCATATTTTTTCCATATAGTTTTTTTTTATTTTATAGCTTTATTTATCATGTCATTTAGCTCATGCATATACCATGATCCCTTTTGCGTTGCTTTACCGATTGATTTGTGATATTGATCCAAGTGTAGTGATAGCATTAGAATGATGTTGAGTCTTGTAGGTTGATATGCATGCTAGAAACACTTGTAATTTCACTTAGTCTTAGAGTATGCTTAAGAACTAGGTTATTGTCATGGTTTGATGGTTTTTGAGGTTAATCTATTGATTATGCTTAGAATTTATAATAGGTTCTTAATGATAAAAGGCATGAAAAGAAAAAATTGGAGTAAAATATGAATTCATTGCTAATTGTGGCTAGGCGTCAAATGGCTAGTAGCCGGCTCGTATTTTTGTACGAGTAGTCTAGGGTTGAGCAAGATGGAGCGAAACGCACTTGCTCAGAAATTGGAAAAGAAAAAAAATAGAAAAAAAATGGAAAAAAAAGAAAAAAATATATAGAAAAAAGAAAAAAAATAGAGAGTTAATGCATAATTGATCACGAGTGGGCTCTTTGGTATTCGAGTTATTAAGTTCTTAGGGGTCTTTGTGCCTAGTGACCTAAGGCTTTTATAGTCTGAGATCCGCTAACCTAATGCTCGCTAACTAGATGCCATTGCATAAGTCTTTTGTGGACCTCACTCATTGCACGGTCAAATAAGCATTTGTTGTTGTGTTGAATAAAAAGCATGATTCCGTAATGAGCTCCAGTGATCTTGAAGTGTTATAAGTCATTTTGTGCCTAGAATTTATTCTTCGTATAATTATGTGATTGCCTTGAGGATAGTCGAGTTATGATAATTGATCTAGTTTTGAAGCATATCTGTTAAGCATCCGCACACACCACGTTTCTGGTTGTATTTAGTTTGCATGATTTAATTGATCTTTATTCGCCTAATTGCATTTGTTGAGATATCATGAGTTGGTTGGTTTAGTCATTGTGAGGGGGATCGCTCATTTCATGTAGATGGCATTCATGCATGTTTTTGTTTTATTTTGAGTCTGTGACGCTTGAAGACAAGCATCGATTTAAGTTTGGGGGTGTGATAAGTGGCATTTTATACCACTTAGAACGTCTTATAATGGCTTGAATTAATGTCTTGAAATCAAGTATTTTGTGTATTTGATGTGTTTTTCTAGTGTTTGTGCATTTCAGGGTATTACTTGCATTTGTGGAGAGATTTCATCAGGATTAAGCCTAGGTATGTGCTTGGCATTGCAAGTGGGAAGTTAGGAGCAGAACGCAGCAGAAAACGGGAGCAGAATAAAGATTTTTCCAGAAAGGTGTTGGGCGCCAGTTCAGGATTGTTGGGCGCCCGCTCAGGGTCGTAAAATTAAATAATGATTTTTAGATGTATATTTCTGTTGGACTTCTGATTTTTGAGATGGCTGGGTTTTGTGGGGATTCTATATAATTAGTTTTCAGAGACGTTACACGGGTGATGAATCGTGGTATCAATCAAGGAGCAAGGAGAGAAAGAAGAAGACCATTTTAGCACATCACAACGAAGAAGAGGAAGCATAGTTTTCTTGTGATTCTTTTATTCGTTGTAGTGGATGCTAGTTTTCTTTACTTTGAACCTTATTACTCTTGTGACGTACTCTGGTTTAATTAAGTATTTTATTTAGTTTATCTTGTGTGTTATTATCATGTTTTCATATGAACCCATGGTGACGATGAGTTCTATCATGGGCTAATTGTGATCATAGGGTAGTAACGGATTTACTATGGAATTCTTTATTAGTTGTTTAATACCTTAGTGTGTGATGATTGTATGATATCTAGTATAGGTTGCGCTTATTCGTCTTATGTGCGTCGTGAACATATAAGATAGGGTGTTAATCTCTTGTGAAGCGACGGTGGATCTTGAGGTTTAGAACTTGCCATGCTAGCATAGGTTCATGTATGTGTATGCATGATTAGTGGGTAACTCTAACCGTTTTACTTGCCCTGTGTAATCATAAGGAATAACTTGTGCTAAAGTCGTTATGTTGTCAAATTCTGTAGACATATAGGGTCTCAACATAATTGATGCCTATTCAACTTCTATCTTAATTGTGGATGTTTGGTAAAATGGTATTAATACAACGAAAGTTGGATTTTATCAGTTTCGTGTTGTTCGATTAATATCATCACCGCTACATGCTAAGGGTAACAATAATAACTATTGAAGGAAGTAGTAATGAAGTTATGATCTCATGTGTATTTAATATTGTTAATTCAAGTATCAATTAAGTATTTAATTCTCGTAGTTAATTATAGTTAATAATTAGTTAATCAAATCTAAGTGTTATTGTCTTGACATTGAGAAGTAATCATACATTGGTGAGTAAGTGTAATTGAACATAATTAGTCTGAGTCTCTATGGGAACGAACTAGAAAGTATTCTATATTACTTACGAACGCGTATACTTGCGTGAATATTAGGGCGTGTTTTGTGCCTAACACAAACCATATGAACAAATCAAACAAAGGCACCTTGACAAGGTGTTGTATGCTCAAGTTGTGATAAATGCTCATGATAAGGAGAATCTGAAAGAGAAATTAATCTTATTTCTCAATGATGGAAGGAGTTGTAGATTAGCTGATTCTGATGTATTAAAGAAGTCTATGAGAGAACTTTAACATATTCTTTATCTTCTAGAAGTAAAATCTGATGTTACAAGAAGATGGTCAGAATATATTTTGAAGGCTATAAGAGATTTATTCAGAATCTCTGGTACAAAGACTTGTCATTACAGTCCAATGATTACTGAAGGTGATGGAAGAGAAATTCCTATGCTGAAGAATTCTGCTAAGGTGGAAGTTATTCTGAAAGGAAGATGCTTATGTTATAATGAAAACTCTTCACATCCTAAGGTTATCAGACTTGGTGATGGACTTGAAAGAACATCATTCAAGCTCTCAGAACAGCCATTTATCAAATTGGTGATAGTAATGAAGAAGAACTGATGCAGGTCAAAGCACAGTTAGCTGAAGATAATCTGATAAATGATTTTGTTAAGAATCATTATGGATTCAGATTGATTCAGTGATGTTGGTAAAGCTGGATGTTTTGTAAGTTGTAATTTATAGTCTTATTAAACTCTTATTTCATTTAAATATAAATGTTTTTAACATCATCAAATCTATTAACTTGTATATTCTTGCATAATTACAAGTTGGGGGAGATTGTTGAATATATTTGAGATGTCATGTCTAATATGTTTCATGTTTAGTTTTCAGATCTTAACTAACAGGAAATATCAGTACTTACTGGAATAAGGACTTACTGGAAGTCAGGACTTAAGGATATCAGGACTTAGATTATCAGAAGATAATATCAGAAGATGGATATTAGAACTTAAGTACTCGAGGACTAATAGTTAAGGAAAGAAGCTGATTTACAGGAAAGAAGATCGAGACTAATACAAGAAGAAGATATGCATGGAAAGAGTTCGAGGACTAGAAGAATTATATAAGATATCTGGTTGATATATTTTAGGAGACAAAATTATATTCTATATCAAATAGAAGTTATCTTGTAACTGTGTGTCTATATAAACACATACATAGTGTTAGATATATTTGATAATGTCATGTCTAATATGATTTGTGTTTAGTTTTCAGATCTTACTTAAACAGGACAAATCAGTACTTAACTGGAAATCAGTACTTATACTGAAGTCAGAACTTAAGTTGTTAGAACTTAAGTTATCAGGAGATATTTATCAGGAGATAATATCAGGACTTAAGGGGACTTTCAGATAAGGAAGGTAGCTGATTGAAAGGAAAGAAGATCAAGACAAACGCAAGAAAAGATATGCATGAAGAAGGAATTTTATGAAGAATAGAATACTTGGAAGAAAAGATAACTAGTTGATATATTTTAGGAAGTAGAATTATATTCCATATCAATTAGCGATTATCTTGTAACTGTGTAGTATATAAACACAGACATAGGGTTAACACTATATGTGTTATCATTATTAAGAATAATATTCATTGTAACCCTAGCAGCTCTCGTGATAATTTGTTCATCACTGAGAAAGGACAGTTCCATATTATAACAGAGTTTAATAAAGTTTGTTTTCTGTTACTTATGTTCTTTTAATTCGATTTAATTGTGATAAACACTGTATTCAACCCCCTTCTACAGTGTGTGTGACCTAACAAGTGGTATTAGAGCCTTTTGTTAACACACAAACAGTTTAAGATCCAAAATCAATCATGTCTGAAGCAGAAACTCCAACCAAGTCCACCAAAACTGAAGAACCTCCAAAGACTCAAATCCATAGTCGATATGAGACTATTAGAGTTCCCATACTGAAACAATTTGAATATTCCATATGGAAGGTGAGGATGTCTATGTTTCTGGAAGCTACTGTGGCGCCCTCCAAACCCGGGTCAGAAGTTTGGGGTCCACAACACATATACAATATATAAACTTGTATATGAAATATTATTTGCAATGACCCTGCTTTACATAACCACGGATCGCAACAGGTTAAAGTATGAAAACAAGCCACAACCTTAACTTTTATTACAACGTACCAAATCCCAACTAATTTAACTTACAACTGATAATGAAATTATTCTTACAATCTTATTATCTCACTACTGGATCCAAGGCACACATTGGCCTAACTTGACCATCGATATGGTCTGACTACGAATCTGGTCCACATAAAGAAAACTATCCAATTCTAAAGCAGTTCAATATGATAAACAATATAATTCATAAAACCGGATCATAATCAATAACAATAAAACATTTGTATAAGAGCATGGTGAAAATTCATGGGTACCAAAAGGGTATGTCAAAGTATATAAAAGAAGTGGCCTCCAGCCTGTAGGATAATCGGGTATTAGATAAATAATGTTTTTACAAGGTTTTAGTACTTTGATGTCACAAGGTATGGTTGAGTATAAAATTTTATGTATGTGTAAACAATTATGTTCCAGTGTTTGGGATATGATGGATATATATTTGTGGAGCGGCATCGTGTTTGTGTGGTTTAGTATCTGGTAAATCAACAAGAAATGGTTCACAAAGAATAAGGCTTACAGCTCAAAGATCAAATGATGTGGCTTAGGTTCAAGGCTGAAGGATTCAAAGTACTTTCAACATAAAACAAAGCTATTTTGAACACTTAACAATATGTTACGAGAAAGTTTAGAAATATTTTCATTATATCTCGAAAAAGGTTTAGAAGTACTTGCCTTACAGGCTTTACAACTATTACTGATCAATTCTGAGCCGAGTCTGTCGCTCAAGCTTTAACGTCCAACTACTAGATCACATTGGATTCGACTTTGATACTCAAGTTTCTCTGTTGAAACTCTACTGACCTCGTCGACTGACTACTAGGTCATCTTTAGTCCATCGTTCACTTTCAGGTTCCCGACTATAACCTACAGGGTCGAAATTCCCTACGTTAGTTACCCAGTTATGCTTGACATATCCTCGCTAATCACCTACCCATACGATAGCATATTTCGACTCGTAATCATTCATATTATAATAACACAACCCACAATTAGAGTTCACGTTCATCAATCATATTTTACGAAATTAGGGTTACCGAGTTTTGGACAGAATATTTACCACAACATACAATCAAGTTCGTATAAAGTATAAGTATATATATGTATTCATTCGACGTCCCGATAATTATCGGATACATTTCCGTATTTTCATAGTTCAATTTACCGAAAAGCGGACATCGTTCCCTTTGTTTATCGGACTACCCATCGAAACATCAATCGACGTCAAATCTTAAACGCAACAATCGCAACAATTATCGAACATCCATAATTTTCCAAACACCAATTTAATACTATTATTAATTATTATTCGCATTTTACATTTATTTATTTAAATTAGGACTTAGAATATAATCATCACGGTCCACCGTCGGCTCGCCGAAGCTCATCGTCGACGGCGGCAAACTTTATTGGTACCCGATGCTATTCGGGTTTCCGAATAAATTTCACCGATTTATTAATTTCCCACACGAAAATTATTTTATTTCACAAAATTAATCATCTAATTTCCGCAGAAACTAAACCACAGAATCACATTAACAGAAATGAAATTAATAGCAAACGCGAAACAAGCAGCACACGCTCGCGCGTGTAACACCCACACAGGTAACCAAAATAAGAAACGGAAGAAGCAAACAGTCGGCCGGAAAAGGAGAAATCTAACAGCAACCTTAACAGCCACCAACTTGACACCATACACTCGCGTACATATACATATATACGAATATATATATGAACAAAACCGCACAACACCACCGCCACTCCTTGCCGGAAAGCGGAAAGGTGGCAACGGGGAAGTACTCACCGGAAACAGAGAAAGCATGCGAAGATATCACAGAGAGCAAGGCAATCGAGCCAGGAGAGGAGAAATTAAATCCGAGGGAGAGACACATGCGAGAGATTAGAGAGAATAAAGAAGATGAGAGGAGGGGGAGTAAAAATGGAAACATGGGAAACATACTACTTAACTTTATTATCTGCTACCACAATTGAACACGTATTGAGTGAATTAACCTAATATCCAACACGTGTCCCATTACTGACTGCAGCCCGAATTTATTCCACATTTCGATATATATACGAATCAAGGTGCTCTTAAAATAGTTTCAGAAAATTATGAAAATAGTCGTAAAATATCAGAAATATCCTGAAGTAAATAAAGACGTAGTTTTTATAATTTAAAACAATTTCTGAAAGGCAATTGACACCCGATTTTAGCAATTAAACGAATCGACGCGCGGGTGAAATCAATCCCGAAAATTTCCAAAATAATTTTAAAATTCTCAAAATATTCCAGACTTAAATAAATATGAATTTCATAATTTTTGAAGAATTCTAGGATTAAATATAGATTTTTCAAATAAAAACAATCAGAAAATCATTTAAAGATAAATAATTAATAAAATATTGATTTCTAAATTTTATAAAATCCCAAAAATAATTATTGAAATTATAAAATCGTAAAACTAATTGTAGAGACAATCCAAATATTTACGGGTTTAAAACTGTAATAAAATCACTTTTAAAAATAAAACAGAACAATATAACTCAATTTTTAACTACACATTCCAATCCTTTACACAAATAAATCACAGACAAATAGTATATATCAACACGCTGCTGCCAAAACCAAGACTCATATTTTATTTAATTAATACTTTCACAATTACATATTTATATAATTCAAAAATACACGAGTCGTTATAGCTACAGATCCAGAATATCTTGACAGGATCAATGAAGGACCACACAAGCCAACCAAACTCGTTGTTGCAGTTGCAGGTGAACCAGCAAAGTCTGTACCAAAGGATAAGAGTGATTACACTGCTGAAGATATCTCTTCAATTGCTAAGGATGCTAAGGTACGAAACTTGCTGCATAGTGCCATTGATAATGTAATGTCAAACAGGGTAATTAACTACAAGACTGCAAAGGAGATATGAGAAGTCTTGGAGACAAGATGCCAGGGAACTGATTCAATTAAGAAGAACAGGAAGACAATACTCACTCAAGAGTATGAACACTTTCACTCAAAGTCTGATGAGTCATTAACTGGTTTATATGACAGATTTGTCAAACTCGTGAATGATTTATTACTAGTTGATAAGGAATATGATCTTGAAGATTCAAATCTTAAATTCCTGTTAGCTCTTCCTGAAAGTTGGGATTTGAAGGCCACAACTATAAGAGACAACTATAATCTTGAAGAAACAACTCTTGATGAAATTTATGGGATGCTCAATGTAATAACCCCAATTTTTTTGGAATTTTTGAAACCCTTATGAATAGTGATTTTGTTGATTATGCTGAATAAGAAAACTTTTCATGCCACACTATGTAGGGGTTCTTTTATTGATCTTCTGAGATATTATTAGTACTCTATGTGGTATATAAGTGTATGTAAAGATCGTCAGAATCCAAATCCGAACACTTTGATTTTTCCCGAAAATCCACCAGATACCGAAAGAATTGAGTATAAAGTAACATGATAAAAAGGATTTAAAATTCAAGGATTATAAGAGAGGATCATAAAAGGAATATAATGTATTGAGAAAAGTTAAGGGAACCCAAGTAATAAGATCCCGGGTATGATCTCTCAAACGATAAACGAGAACGAAAGTTAAGCGAACCGTATAACAGATCAGCGGTCATTAGCCAAGTGATTAGGAGTTAATCAAAGAGTTAGTGGAGGGTGATGTCATCTCACCAACAAGAAGAGGACAAGTGTGGGATGATGACATAAGAGGATGCCATGAGCATGACAAAAAGGGAAGGTAGTGTTGGTTGATTATAAACCACACAAAATTTACCATGGTTAAAAGTAATTAATCAAAACAAAAGGTAGCAACCAAGCCAAGGCAAAACAAAACACAAAACACAAATTAGAAGTTGACTTTTGCTTTACAAGAACAAAAACTCTCGGCCAAAACCAGAGCAGAAACTTCAAACTACCATATCTCCTTCAATACTCACTCAAATAGTATGTTCTATAGCTCTTTGGAAAGGTATTGAGATGGCCTACAACTCTTGTTCACAAGTCTCGTCCAAATAAGCAAGGTAAAACCCTAGTTTTGACAGTTCTTTCAATCTGACTTTTAGAAACTTCAAAACCTAACTTTGTGTTCTTGATTTCTTTGGAAAGATCAAGCTTGTAGGAGGCTCCCTAAGACTTCCTAGCTACTCTAATCACTCCAAGGAAGGTATAACACCTCCAAACCCTAACTTTAATTAGAGTATTAAGATGGTTTTGATGGTTATAGTAAATGAGAAGCATGATGCTTGTGTGTTTAGAGTTTGGATTGGATTTGTAGTGATTTGGATGTTGAAATCTTGTTTATAGTTAATGAAACTTAAGTATAGCTAGTAGTTCATGTGTGGGGTTGTATAAATTGGAAAATCTTGAGTTTTGGGGACTGATGTAGTAAGATTTGGATGGGGGTTGGTTGTATTGTTGGTTGTAAGTTGAATGGTGGTTGTTGGAGTGGTTTAAAACTTGGTAATCGCGTAATCATAGCCGTCGTAATGCCCAATTTCATACAACTGCTTGTTCTTAGTGTTCGGGACAGAGAGCTAACTATTGAATCTCTTACTTTTCCATTTTTAGTTAGATTATGTCGTAAGCTTCGTTTTGATATGTGGTTCGCTTGAATTCGATGTACGGTTTAGGAGAAACGACCGGTTTTAAGTAATGGCATTTCGCGAACGAACCATTACCCCTCACCTTACTTTGAAACATTGGTTAAGGACCTTAAGTGACTAATTGGGGTATGCAACAATTATGTAATGTGTATTAGGCAGTTGGTAGAGTACTCGCGAAAGAATCGCCTAAAAACTATTAATGGTTAATTTATTAAAAATGGTGGAGTCGAGGGTACTCGAGCGACTTAAGTGAATCGTTAAGCGTAAAAGCGAACGTTAGGGTCTAATTGGTTAAAGTATAGATTATTAAGCGACTTTGGTTTAATTCCAACTTATATGTTGTTTATAGGTTACCAGACTCGTCCCAAGCCTTTTATCACCCCCAGTCGCTCAGGCAAGTTTTCTACCCGTTATACTGTTGTTGTGATGTATACATATGTATATGCATTATCTTGTGATAGATGCATGATGGTTAATTAGCAAATCTTGCGATATATTGGAGCATGTGATATGTTATATATGCATGTCTGTTTCGTAATCTTGATATATATATCTATTGATTCTAATGCTTATAAGTTGCATAATACCTATGCTAGAGATAAGCAGTAGTTGCGTATACCCTTAGTATAGGGGACCCAAAGGTGAACATTTTCTAAAACCGGGAGTCGATATTCCCGAGTATAATATATATATATATTTATTTATATACTTATATATGGATATAGTTTTCAAAACTATTAATCGAATAAGTTTTATTCGATAACTTTATTTTATTTAATGAATATTAGTTGAATATTCATTCGAGGACTTAAGACTCCGTTTATTTTAATTAATGAATATTAGTTGAATATTTATTCGAGGACTTATGACTCCGTTTATTTACTAATTAATATTCTTTATTTTATTAAAGAATAATGTTTCGATAATCAAACTTATTTTCGATTATTCAAATAAAGGTCATACTTTCGTATAAGTATATCTTTGGTTATTTAATATCGATTTCAAGTATGAGTTTTATAACTTTTACTTCAATTATTTTTATAAGGATGATCCTTATGGGAATATTATTTAAATAATAATATTCAGATATTTTCTAATATATTGGGACTAATTTAATTTATTAAATCGGCATTACTCCAAACATTCTTAAAAATGTTTTCGAGTCTTCAAAATGATTTTTAAAAGTTAGAGCGGATCCCAAAACTCATTTTTATATTTAAGATCTTCCTTTCAAGGGGGTTTAAATACTCGCTCAAAACCTGAGGGATCCGGCTCTGTGGTGTATTTTATATTCGCAATGTGGTTGCTGTTTTGAGACAACAATTTGATTACTTGCCCAATGTTCGGGAAGTAAGTCCATCTGATTGAGTCGGCATAAGCGACAGACCGGGGTACGGTCTATGAAGGTGTAAGAGGCTGGGTGACAGTCCATCCACGCGTGAGTGCCCGGGTAACGATATTTTTATACAGTTATAAACTGGAACTCTGTGTATATTATACATGTCAGAGGATTTCAAAGATTGTGAAAAGTATATATGTATATATATATACTGAATATTTTGCGACTTGGTCGCATTAAGATATCAGCTTGGTTCATTTCTTCTTGACCAAGACTTTCATGAGTACTATGAGAATGCACATATATTGTTAATCATTATACATATTATTTTGGTGGGCTTGTTGCTCACCCTTGCTTTCTTCTTTCATCACACAACAATAGATAGAAAAGATGAACAGGACCAAACTTCCAATTCGCAAGCGGTTAGGAAACGTTCCGTAGTTTTCTGGAAGCGTTGGTTCCGCCGTAGCTGAGGTAGGAGCTACCAATAAGCTAGGTTTTCAACTATTGATGAACCAGACTTATGTATAATATGAATTATAATAATGGCAAGGAATATGTAAATTTATTCAGAAACCCTTTTGAGGTGTAATGGCTTATAATTTTGGAATAAAACGACTTGTGTTATTTTTGGTATTCATCTCTAAGACTATAACTTGTGGTGTGTGTATGTGTATATTGTGGGGTCACAGTACGCAGTAGTTGGTTGTTTAGTAAGTTTAAGTGTTATTAAGGGAAATGGAACTCTTGACAACACGGATCCCCGACCCCGGATTTGGGGGTGTTACAGAAGTGGTATCAGAGCTAAGCGTTATAAACCTCAGAGATGATATGACGTTAAAATAATAAGTTCACTATGATAATAAGAACTCTTGCCAAGTTCATAGTTCGACTACCTAACGTAGTACTGACAGTTAAAACCCTTATGGGAACCCATATAAATATCATGATAGAAGCGTAGTTCGTTATCGCATATGGTAGCGGGACTCCGAACCCTGAGGTTGAGGAGCAACAATGCGATGATGTTTTATTACTTATTGGAGATCAGATTATGGATCTGATAGAGCGTCCTAACGTGGGACCGGATGATGTTCATATTAAGGATGTAACGGTTGAGGATGTTGTCCTAGAAGGGATTGTTGCTGAGAAGAATCTCGTGGAGGATCCTGACAAGAATGAATAAAGGACCACTGAGGAATTGATGACCATGGTTAGGGAAACTACCAGAGGTAGGATTGGCCGGTCACTACCGGAGGTTCGTTCAAGTTTGTAAAGATAGTAGCCCCTTTAACGCGGCTTACTCGTAAGACTGAGAAGTTTGAATGGACAGAGAAATGCGAGAAAAGCTTTTAAGAACTGAAGCAAAGGTTGGTGACGACCCCTATGTTGGCGTTGCCGGATGGAAAATGAGATTTTGTGAAGTGTAGTGACGCTTCGCATAAGGAATTAGGGTGCTTCTTATACAGCACAGTAATGTAATCGCGTACGCGTCAAGACAACTAAGGGAATATAGAATTCGACATCCCCACCCATGAGCTTGGGCTCGTGGCAATAGTTTTGCCCTAAAGATTGGAGGCACTACTTGTATGGAGAAAAGTGCGAGATTTACATAAACCATAAGTTCTCTAGTACATTTTCACGCAGAAAGAGCTCAACATGCGCCAGAGGAGGTGGTTAGAGCTAATCAAGGATTACAATTATGAGGTTCTTTATCATCCAGGGAAAGCCAAAATGGTGGCTAATGCCCTTAGTATAAAAGAGAGACTCAAGATGAAAATGTCTTTGGGAGAGTTGATAAGAGATTTTGAGAAAATGGAAATAGAAGTGAAGGTAACCGGAGCCGGTACCGAAAAGCTGTTTGAGATTGCAATACAGCCCGAATTATTGGAGAAGATCATATTGTGCCAAGAAAAAAAAAGTGATGAATAGAGGCAGAGAACCAATGACCGGAGAAGAGATTAATACCTAGAAAGATGATGAGGGAATAATGAGGTATCCCTACAGAATTTGGGTTCCAAATGTTCAAGAGCTTAAGGACTGGATCTTAGATGAAAATCATAGTTCGAGGAATAAGATTTAGGGCAAACCCTGAATGTGATAGTCAGGGAGGACGCCATCAAGGTAGAAGGAACCCAAAACATAATGAAGTGGAAAATGAGGATTTAAAACATGTAGGATGACCCCGATTATGGGGAGGATGAGAAAACATTTCATACTGAGAAAACAGAAGTCGAGCAAGATAGGGAGAACCAGGACGGCACTCCTATGGGGCAATTCATGGACCTGCCTAAAAAAACTTATACTTTTATTCCCAACCACCACCTTGAGGAAACAATGCGGTAGGAAATTCTTTCATGACCTTTAAGTCGCTAAGCTCCCAGAGTTCCAAGGAACAGGTTGACCCAGTCGAGGCAAGAGCCTGGCTAAAGGAAATATAGGAATCATTTGAGATTCTAAATGAGTTACGAATCATAAAAGACTATTTTTGTCACTTACCCTCCTAAGAGAGAGGCCACCCACTGGTGGAAGGCTAAGGAAGATAGAGAGATAGTGTAAAAACTTTAGAGCCAGAACAAAGGCGGATGAGTATGATGAATTATGAATCTAAGATTTTAAAAGTTGTCAAGATTTGTTCGGAGGACTAGAATCCCAGAACGACGTGATGTTTGAAGTCAATGATTAGTGGGTTCGTGAAATGATTGCAAGAGAGAGGAAAATAAAAAGAAACTGAAGTGGAAAGGAATATAAAGGCAATAGAGTTTGAGGTATGATAATGGAGTTGGGTATGAGGAAACCCTAAAGACTCGTAACAATAGAAATATAAAAGTATGTAATCGTCAGGATGAGAGTGATTCACCATGAGTTAAAGCTGATGGATGAAGGCATGAGAGATACATATATTTTATCCCCTTTAAGTTGGGAGGATTCGAGGAAACCTCGACATAGTTCGAAGGATAAACAATGAGACGCGGATAGACTGAGGAGACAAGAGAGTAAGAAATTAGGAAAATTGGATGAAGGAAGTGACCTTCATGAATGTGAAGTGTAAGACCGGGGGAATGATACCCAGAAAGAGGGACGCCAGGTATAAAAGATATCCCAACATTAAGATGACTGTTGAGATAAAATAAAGAGGTAAATGAGTAGTTAGAACTAAGAAGTTCACGTTGAACACGACCAATATCTTCTAGAACATCCCTGTTATCATTACTAAATCAGGCAAGAAAAGAGGATAAACGTTGTTATCTTTTGGAGGCCCTATTGATTGACCTCATTTTGAAAAAGGATGCATACACCTTTTTAAAGGTGGAATTAAGGATAGAACCTCGATAACTTGAGATGAATCCTAGGGGAATGCATAAAGGTTGGCATTTCGCCCTTAATAAGGACATCATGAGTTTTGGCAGTATAAATTAAAAAGGATTATGGTAACAACAACCTTTAAAGATCAGTAGAGAAAATTTTTAGAAGTACATAGACAATGGTTCTAGTATTAGTAAATGGTATTTTGATATGCCCTGTATCTAGGGAATACAGGAGGAACGATTCAAGGATAACCTTAGAGGTCTTACAAGGAGAAAGGAGATATTCAAAGTTCTCAAGAATAGAAATTTTGATAAAGGAAATGTGACGTAATTATAAGATAAAAGATGTCCTAAGTATGATCGAGAGTCAGTCGTGACAATGATTAACCTCTAAAGACTGAGGCAATAACTTATGGAAAAATGGTGATATTTTTTTTACTCATCAGATTTTAAGGAAAACATCTTCACACAAGCAGTGATTGGAAATAAGATTGAAAATTTAGTGAAGGTGGTTAAAATGACATTGATTGTAAGGAAATATTACTACCAAGAAAGGCCAAAGAGGTGGCCGACACTTTAAGTGTAAGAGGACAATTATAGGCGCTCATGCCAGAGGAATATAGTGATAATGGTTAAGGCCGTGAAGGTTGTATTATGGTGTGGAAGATTGACATTCCTTCTGATGACTGTGCAATACCCAACCGTAATAGTAGTTTGGTAAAGGTTTAATTCATGTAATCGCCATGAGCGGGCTATCTATCTTAGAAGGAACTATCTTGAGAATAAGCCAGGACCATGTTACGAAATGACTAAATGAACCTTTGAGAAGCATGTCTCCCACTAAAGACATATGGATAAGAATGGTATTAACCTGCTATCCATTGCTGTTATTGAAACTCTTCTGCAATTTTATTAGCTTCATGTCATGAATGTACGTCAGGATCTGGAGTGTTCTTCATGAATCAGGAACGGTGATCAAGTTACCTCCTTAGAAGAATTCGATACGATATGTATGGACTCCGTATGGTTAGTTATTAAGACTTCATGGAAAAGGAATGACTACAGTAGGTCAGTGGTGGACCAAAGTAATGCTCCAATGAGTCTATGAATAATGAGATAATGACAACTGTGAGAGTTGTATTATAATGAATGATGAGATTGAGTACCACTAATCGGGTCATGGTGATGTGTAAGTTATCATTGAATAGACAAATTAAATAGATTATTTACCTATTGAATATTTATTCCTCCTTATCAATAGAGGGTCGTATGACTATACGAGGAAGGTTGTGATGCAAGCATAGAATTCTAGTAACGATGATGTCTATAATGAAATCCCAGATTCGATGTTTGCTGTCGAGGGAATTTCAACGGTGATTGTTTATAAGTTCGAACAAGAGCATGGGTCCATAGAATGATGGATGGAATAGTGAAAGATTCAGGAACATGAATTGCGATGCTATAATACTTGATGTTGATATATATACGTATATGATTTATTCTCCTATAAAAAACCTCTATAGTTCAGAGGTAGATTCCAAGCCAGATATTTTGTGGCAGTATTTTTTTACATATATACAATTCTCTTCCGTTCGTTCTTTTCTCTTCTTTTCATTTTTGTATAAGCTGAGAAGAACAACCCTTCCAGAAGGGGAGGTATTACCGAATGACTATCTATCTGTGTGATAGAAGCCTAGTAGGATACCATATGTTGTTTAATTGCTTGTCAAGTACTAAAGGCTAGCCACCTTCTGTACTAACTATGCGATATAACAAGTGTTCATGATCATAGTGATCTATCAATAAATTCTTTTACCTCTATACGATGGATTAAGCTTTCAAAGATAGAAGCAGCTAAAAAGGAGTAGTATCAGTGTGGTGGTATTCCGAATCTAACGCGTTCGCTATACTAAGGTTGACGCAATTATTAAAAGGTTATAGAACGCTAACGAGCAAAAGTATAACCAGTATAATATTAGGAACGGAAGATAGTAGCAATTACGAACTGGAAAAGAATGGGTATTGAGAAGCAAAAGCTATAATGCTAGAAGCTATGATGAGAGTCTGTGCAATAGACTTGAAAGAATTTGGAATGATTACTTAACACAGATTGAGTTTTCTTACGATAATAGATCATATGTCAGTATTGAGATATCGCCTTATGAGATCCTTGAGGGAAGACAATGTCGATCTCCCTTATGATAGGATGATGTTGCAAAGCGCAAGATGCTCGGACCAGCAGTGGTCCAAAGGACCAAGGATATAATAGATCTAATCAGAGGATGGCTGGTGGTAGCCCAAGATGGACATAAGATGTATATTGATTTGACACGAAAGGACAAAGAATAGGAAGTGGGGGACCTAGTGCTGTTATAGGTATTCCCTTGGAAAGGATGGATGAGGTTCAGAAAGAAAGGAAAGCTAAGCCTACGAATTGTTGGACCCTTGGATATATTAAGACGTATTAGGAAGTTAGCATATGAGCTAGCCTTACCCCCGAACATGTAGCAAGTTCATAATGTGTTCCACGTATCAATGTTAAGGAAGTGTAATTCGGATGCCATACAAATAGGGGCATATGAGCGCCTAGACATGTAACCAAACGTAACTTATATGGAGCAACCAGGAAGGGTTATGGATTGAAAAGGAACAAGTGCTTAGGAGAAGAGTTATCAAACTAGTCAGAGTTAGTGGTAGAACCACAATATGGGAAAATTTACTTGAGAGTTAGAAAGTGCAATGCTAAGAGAGTATCCCTATTCATTTTCTATCTGATTCCGGGACGGAATCCTTTTAAGGAGGGGAGACTGTAATAACCCCAATTTTTTTGGAATTTTGAAACCCTTATGAATAGTGATTTTGCTGATTATGCTGAATAAGAAAACTTTTCATGCCACACTAT
The DNA here is from genome assembly GCF_009905375.1 of Apium graveolens. Lineage (NCBI taxonomy): Eukaryota > Viridiplantae > Streptophyta > Magnoliopsida > Apiales > Apiaceae > Apium > Apium graveolens. Next base: position 93,155,340 of record NC_133651.1, read on the forward strand.
GAAGGGGTTCTTTTATTGATCTTCTGAGATATTATTAGTACTCTATGTGGTATATAAGTGTATGTAAAGATCGTCAGAATCCAAATTCGAACACTTTGATTTTTCCCGAAAATCCATCAGATACCGAAAGAATTGAGTATAAGGTAACATGATAAAAAGGATTTAAAATTCAAGGATTATAAGAGAGGATCATAAAAGGAATATAATGTATTGAGAAAGGTTAAGGGAACCCAAGTAATAAGATCCCATGTATGATCCCTCAAACGATAAACGAGAACGAAAGTTAAGCGGGCCGTATAACAGATCAAGGGTCATTAGCCAAGTGATTAGGAGTTAATCAAAGAGTTAGTGGAGGGTGATGTCATCTCACCAACAAGAAGAGGACAAGTGTGGGATGATGACATAAGAGGATGCCAGGAGCATGACAAAAAGGGAAGGAAGTGTTGGTTGATTATAAACCACACAAAATTCACCATGGTTAAAAGTAATTAATCAAAACAAAAGGTAGCAACCAAGCCAAGGCAAAACAAAACACAAAACACAAATTAGAAGTTGACTTTTGCTTTACAAGAACAAAAACTCTCGGCCAAAACCAGAGCAGCAACTTCAAACTACCATATCTCCTTCAATACTCACTCAAATAGTATGTTCTATAGCTCTTTGGAAAGGTATTGAGATGGCCTACAACTCTTGTTCACAAGTCTCGTCCAAATAAGCAAGGAAAAACCCTCTTTTTGACAGTTCTTTCAATCTGACTTTTAGAAACTTCAAAACCTAACTTTGTGTTCTTGATTTCTTTGGAAAGATCAAGCTTGTAGGAGGCTCCCTAAGACTTCCTAGCTACTCTAATCACTCCAAGGAAGGTATAACACCTCCAAACCCTAACTTTAATTTGAGTATTAAGATGGTTTTGATGGTTATAGTAAATGAGAAGCATGATGCTTGTGTGTTTAGAGTTTGGACTGGATTTGTAATGATTTGGATATTGAAATCTTGTTTATAGCTAATGAAACTTAAGTATAGCTAGTAGTTCATGTGTGGGGTTGTATAAATTGGAAAATCTTGAGGTTTGGGGACTGATGTAGTAAGGTTTGGATGAGGGTTGGTTGTATTGGTGGTTGTGAGTTGAATGGTGGTTGTTGGAGTGGTTTAAAACTTGGTAATCGCGTAAACATAGCCGTCGTAATGCCCAATTTCATACAACTGCTTGTTCTTAGTGTTCGGGACAGAGAGCTAACTATTGAATCTGTGACTTTTTTATCTTTAGTTAGATTATTTCGTAAGCTTCGTTTTGATATGTGGTTCTCTTGAATCCGATGTACGGTTTAGGAGAAACAACCGTTTTAAGTAACGGCGTTTCGCGAACGAACCATTACCCCTCACCTTACTTTGAAACATTGGTTAAGGACCTTAAGTGACTAATTGGGATATGCAACAATTATTTAAAGTGGATTAGGCAGTTGGTAGAGTACTCGCGAAAGAATCGCCTTAAAACTCTTAATGGTTAATTTATTAAAAATGGTGGAGCCGAGGGTAGTCGAGCGACTTAAGTGAATCGTTAAACGCAAAAGCGAACGTTAGGGTCTAATTGGTTAAAGTATAGATTCTTAAGCGACTTTGGTTTAATTCCAACTTATATGTTGTTTATAGGTTACCAGACTCATTCCAAGCCTTTTATCACCCCCAGTCGCTCAGGCAAGTTTTCTACCCGTTATACTGTTGTTGTGATGTATACATATGTATATGCATTATCTTGTGATAGATGCATGGGTTAATTAGCAAATCTTGCGATATATTGGAGCATGTGATATGGTATATGTGCATGTCTGTTTCGTAATCTTGATATATATCTTTTGATTCTAATTCTTATAAGTTGCATAATACCTATGCTAGAGATAAGTTGTAGTTGCGTATACCCCTAGTATAGGGGACCCGAAGGTGAACATTTTCTAAAACCGGGAGTCGATGTTCCCGAGTATAATATATATATATATATATATATACTTATATATGGATATAGTTTTCAAAACTATTAATCGAATAAGTTTTATTCGATAACTTTATTTTATTTAATGAATATTAGTTGAATATTCATTCGAGGACTTAAGACTCCGTTTATTTTAATTAATGAATATTAGTTGAATATTTATTCGAGGACTTATGACTCCATTTATTTACTAATTAATATTCTTTTTTTTATGAAAGAATAATGTTTCGATAATCAAACTTATTTTCGATTATTCAAATAAAGATTATACTTTCGTATAAGTATATCTTTGGTTATTTAATATCCATTTCAAGTATGAGTTTTAAAACTTTTACTTCAATTATTTTTATAAGGATTATTCTTATGGGAATATTATTTAAATAATAATATTCAGATATTTTCTAATATATTGGGACTGATTTAATTTATTAAATCGGCATTACTTCAAACATTCTTAAAAATGTTTTCGAGTCTTCAAAATGATTTTTAGAAGTTAGAGCGGATCCCAAAACTCATTTTTATATTTAAGATCTTCCTTTCAAGGGGATTTAAATACTCGCTCAAAACCCGAGGGATCCGGCTCTGTGGTGTATTTTATATTCGCAACGTGGTTGCTGTTTTGAGACAACAATTTGATTACTTGCCCAATGTTCGGGAAGTAAGTCCATCTGATTGAGTCGGCATAAGCGAGAGGCCGGGGTACGGTCTATGAAGGTGTAAGAGGCTGGGTGACAGTCCATTCACGCGTGAGTGGCCGGGTAACGGTCTAGCGCGAGGTCCGAATGCGGCCAGGGTGATGACCGGCGAGGAATTTATCCATCTACAGTAGAAAAGGTTACTTATTGGTATCTTTGCCTGATCAGCAAGATATCAGGTTTATGCCAAAATTCTTTTCTTTCCAAATTCATTGGATATTACAACTCTGTTCATACTTTACATGACAGAGGTTTTTAGGAAATGTATGAGAGATATATATATATATGGATATATATATCGGGACTTAATGAAGTATCTCGTAACTTCATTTCTTTTGAATGATATTTCAAGTATTGAATCTATTCAAATCATATCTTGTAGTCTCAACTATGTGATGAACTTCTTACACAGATTATACCTTGAACGGTGGTAGTTCAAGTAGTATTCTGTAAAGATATAAGTATATTGGAGTATCTTGTAACTTCATCTTTTAAACTTATATCTAGTAAATGATTATCTTGTGCATGTCAAAGATTTTTAGAAAAACGTTGAGACAAGGTTAGATATATGAGATCACCTTACAACGATATTTTTATACAGTTATAAACTGGAACTCTGTGTATATTATACATGTCAGAGGATTTCAAAGATTTTGAAAAGTATATATGTATATATATATACTGAATATTTTGCGACTTGGTCGCATTATGATATCAGCTTGGTTCATTTCTTCTTGACCAAGACTTTCATGAGTACTATGAGAATGCTCATATATTGTTAATCATTATACATATTATTTTGGTGGGCTTGTTGCTCACCCTTGCTTTCTTCTTTCATCACACAACAACATATATAAAAGATGAATAGGACCAAGCTTCCGATTCGCAAGCGGTTATGAAACGTTCTGCAGTTTTCTGGAAGCGTTGATGCCGCCGTAGCTGAGGTAGGAGCTACCAATATGCTAGGTTTTCAACTATTGATGAACCAGACTTATGTATAATATGAATTGTAATAATGGCAAGGAATATGTAAATTTATTCAGAAACCCTTTTGAGGTGTAATGGCTTATAATTTTGGAATAAAATGACTTGTGTTATTTTTGGTATTCATCTCTGAGACTATAACTTGTGGTGTGTGTGTGTGTATATTGTGGGGTCACAGTACGCAGTAGTTGGTTGTTTAGTAAGTTTAAGTGTTATTTAGGAAAATGGAACTCATGACAACCCGGATCCCCGACCCCGGATTTTGGGGTGTTACACTCAAGACTCATGAACTTGAGATGGAACAAAGAAGCAAGAGGAAAGGAGGAAAGTCAAGGACAGTTGCTCTTAAGGCTGAGGAGGAATCCCCCAAAGCAGCTATCTCAAAGAAAGGAAAGGGAAAAGCTCTCATCACAAAGTCTGATACTGAGTCATCAAGTTCTGATAGTGATGATGACTCAGAAACTGGAAGCTTACCTGAGATGGATGCTGATGAGGAGATGATGAAGCTGTGTGCTCTTATGGTGAAAGGGATCACAAGGATTGCATACAAGAAAATCATAAAAGGAAAGAAATTTTTCAGGAAAGGTGCAAGTTCTGATAAGAAGAGTTTCAGAAAATCTGAAGGCAAAGGAGAAAAGTCTGACAGAGGAGATTAAACCAATGTCAAATGTTACAATTGTGGTGAGAAAGGCCACATATCTCCTGATTGCAAGAAAGTGAAGAGTGACAAAGGAAAGGCTCTTGTCACAAAGAAGAAAAGCTGGACAGACACTTCAGATTCTAAAAGTGAGGAGAACTATGCCTTGATGGCAAATGCTGATAGCAGTTCTGATGCTGCTGAGTTAAAGGTACCTCAAACTACTTATGCCTTTCATACTGATGATATTAATGAGTTGAGAAGATATCTTAAAACCTTGTTTATTATTTATAGAGATCAAACTTTAACATGTGAAAGATTAACTTCTGAAAATCTTGCTTATAAAAAGAGAAATGATTATTTAGAAAAAGAGTTAGTCATGTTCCATCAAACTCAGAAAGATAGAGATGATGCTTTCTATGTTAGGGATGAAGTACTTAAAATGAATGAATCTCTAAAAATTGAGCTAGAAAAGGAAAGAGAGATTATCAGGACTTGGACTAACTCTGGCAGAACAACTCGGAATTTGTTAAGTAGTGGAAACTGGAAAGAAGGCTTAGGTTATGGAGATGATAAGAATGATAAAGGAACTGTAGAAATTGAGCCTATAGTTGTTAAACAAAAGCCAAAGGTAAAACCTGTTAAGTTTGTAGCTGTAAAGTGTGATACTGAGAAATCAGAAGTTAAAGAGGAATTAACTTCTGACAAACTAAAACAGGAAAAGCCCACTGAAGTTAACATAGGCTTAATGACTAAGAAGCAGCTTAAGTACAAGCTCAAAGATGTTAAGAATGTAAACAAGGTAAAGTCACCTAGGAAAAATTGGAATGGAAAGGAAGGTGTGAATAGAAGAAATGATTATAAGCCTGTTCCTAATGCTCCTAGAAAAACATGTCATAACTGTGGAAATTCTAACCATCTGGTTTCTTTTTGCAGAAAGAATAAGAACATAAATCTTTACCTTCAAAGTCAGGAGTTAAGAGTCAGTCTCTTAGATATAGGCCACAAAATCCTTGTTTTCATTGTGGTAGTTTATGGCATTCCATTTATACTTGTAAGAAATATCATAGTTTGTACTATGATTATTATCAAATAAAACCTTCTTTAAAGAAAGTTAGCATTGTTCCTTCTAGTGTAAGTTCTGATGCAAAATCTAATACTGTAAATGATGATAAGAAAACTATTAACATAAACTCTGATGCTAAATCGGCTGCAAATGTTAACAAACTTAATAAGGCCAAAGGATCCAAGCAAGTCTGGGTCCTTAAAACTAATCATTAATGGTCTTTGTCATTGCAGGGCAACTGGAAAAACATCCTAGTTTTGGACAGTGGATGTTCAGGATATATGACTGGAAATAAAGCCCTGCTATCAGACTTTGTGGAGAAAGCTGACCCAAGTGTTTCTTATGGAGATGGCAACATTGGAAAAACACTGGGATATAGCAATATCAATCTTGGGAATGTCATCATTGAGAAAGTAACTCCGGTCTTAGGACTTAAACACAATCTGCACAGTGTTAGTCAAATCTATGACAGAGGTTATCATGTAGATTTCTTTGAAGAACACTGTGAAGTTGTAAGCAAATCTACAGGCAAAGTTGTTCTGAAAGGATACATGCATGGTAACATTTATAGAGCCAAGCTTTCAACAAGTAATGATGGTTCTGCAATCTGTCTGTTGAGTAGAGTATCAATTGAAGAAAGCTGGAATTGGCACAAGAAACTCTCTCATTTAAATTTCAACAATATAAATGAACTAGTCAAGAAAGATCTTTTGAGAGGACTGCCAAAACAGTATTTGCTCCTGATGGCCTTTGTGATTCATGTTAGAAGGCAAACCAAAGAAAATCTTCATTCAAGAGCAAGACTGAATCATCAATTCTTGAGCCTTATCACCTACTACATGTTGATCTATTTGGTCCAGTGAATGTCATGTTTATTGCAAAGAAGAAATATGCTATGGTCATAGTGGATGAGTTCACCAGATACACATGGGTGTATTTCTTGCACACAAAAAGTGAAACTGCATCTATTTTGATTGATCATGTCAAGCAACTGGATATATTGGTCAAAGATTCTGTGAAGATCATAAGAAGTGAGAATGACACTGAGTTCAAGAATTTGATCATGGAAGAGTTCTGCAAAGACCATGGAATCAAGCAGGAATTTTCTGCTCCTGGAACTCCACAGCAAAATGGAGTTGTTGAAAGAAAGAATATAACTCTTATTGAAGCTGCACGAACTATGCTTGATGAAGCAAAGCTACCAACCTATTTTTGGGCTGAAGCTGTGCAGACTGCTTGTTTTACTCAGAATGCAACACTCATTAACAAGCATGGAAAGACACCATATGAGATGGTGAAGAAAAAGAAGCCAAATCTGAAGTATTTTCATGTATTTGGATGCAAGTGTTTTGTTCTTAAGACTCATCCTGAACAGCTATCCAAATTTGATCTAAAAGATGATGAAGGAATTTTTGTTGGATATCCACTTTCCACAAAAGCCTTCAGAGTCTACAATTTAAGAACAAGGGTAGTCATGGAATCTATCAATGTCTCTTTTGATGATAAGAAGATTACTGGACTTGAAGATTTCAATGATCATGATCAGCTGAGATTTGAAAATGAAGTTTTAAATTCTGATACTCTAAATCCTGATACTGCAAACTCTGATGGATTGAACTCTGATATTATTGAAACTGTGGTGATTACGCCAAAGGAAGATGCACCTGTGCAGGGGGAGCATACTGAAGATACAACCACATCTCAAGAAGCATGAGAAACTACAACTGGCACTTCAAGTTCTGATTCATCAAGTTCTGATGAGCCAAGTTCTGATAAATCTGGAAACTTAAATAATGAAGGATCCAACTCAGAGAGCATAATTTCAGGGGGAGCATCAGAAAATGTTGATGAAGACAGCGTGGATCATGGGGGAGCATCCAGTTCTAGAGAAAACCTTCCATCTGCAAGGAAGTGGACTAAATCACATACACCTGACTTAATTATTGGAAATCCTGATGCATGTGTCAGAACTAGAACAGCTACTTCAAATGAATGTCTCTATAATTATTTTCTTTCTCAGACTGAACCAAAGAAAGTGGAAGAAGCTCTTCAAGATGCTGATTGGGTGCAAGCAATGCAGGAAGAGTTAAATGAATTTTAAAGAAATAAAGTCTGGACCCTAGTGCCAAGACCAAAGAACAGATCTGTTGTTGGTACAAAGTGGGTGTTCGGAAATAAAACTGATAGTGATGGCATAATTATAAGGAATAAAGCAAGGCTGGTTGCAAAAGGATATTCTCAACATGAGGGAATTGATTATGATGAAACATTTGCACCAGTTGCTAGATTGGAAGCCATAAGGATATTTTTGGCTTATGCTGCTCACAAAAAGTTTACAGTCTTTCAAATGGATGTGAAAAGTGCTTTTCTCAATGGAGAATTGGAAGAGGAAGTATATGTTGAACAACCTCCAGGCTTTGTAGATTCCAAACTTCCAAATCATGTCTACAGGCTTGATAAAGCACTTTATGGCCTTAAGCAAGCTCCGAGAGCATGGTATGAGACTTTAGCTCAGTTTCTTCTGGAAAGTGGATTTAACAGAGGAACTATTGACAAAACACTATTCTACCTCAACCATGGAAAGGACTTACTTTTGGTGCAAATATATGTTGATGATATCATTTTTGGTTCTACAAATGACAAACTTTGCAAGAAGTTTGCCAAACTGATGCAGTCAAGATATCAAATGAGTATGATGGGGGAACTTAGCTATTTTCTGGGCCTTCAAGTTAAGCAGAATGAAGAAGGCACTTTTATTTGTCAATCCAAGTATATCATAAATTTGCTAAAGAAATTTGGAATGCAAGATTGTTCAAGTGTATCCACTCCCATTGCCACTACAATAAAATTGGATAAGGATACTGGTACATCAGTAGATATTACTGATTACTGATGTATGATTGGCTCACTACTCTATCTTACTACAAGTAGACCTGATATCATGTAGGCTACTTGTCTTTGTGCAAGATTTCAAGCAGATTCAAGAGAACCTCACTTAACAGTTGTGAAAAGAATTTTCAAATACCTTAAGGGTACAACTGATCTGGGATTGTGGTATCCTAGAGAATCAGACTTCAAGCTAATAGGTTACTCAGATGCAGATTTTGCAGGATGCAAAATTGACAGGAAAAGCACAAGTGGAAGCTGCCAATTTCTTGGTGGCAGATTAGTTTCTTGGTTTAGCAAGAAACAAAAGTCAATTTCCACATCAACTGCAGAAGCAGAGTATATTGCTGCAGGAAGCTATTGTGTACAAATTCTTTGGATAAAGAATCAATTACTGGATTATGGGTTAACATATTTTAAAATTCCTATTTACTGTGATAATCAAAGTGCTATTGCTATGACAGGTAATCCAGTTCAATACCTAATGACAAAGCACATCAGCATTAGGTACCACTTCATAAGGGAACATGTGGATGAAGGTACAGTGGAATTGCATTTTGTTCCAACAGATTAACAACTAGCAGATATCTTCATAAAACCACTGTGTGAAGATACTTTCACAAGATTGGTAAATGAACTTGGAATGGTTTCAGGTTCTTTCTCTAAATATGCTTAGTTTATGTTCTGTTATATTAGACTTTATGATCAGTATTTACATATATTACTATCTTTGTGTATTTTGTGCTTAATATGAAATTTACTTAAGTGCTGATTGTTGTCTGATGTGAATTTCTAAACTCTAATAGTGATATGCATGTTTCTCTGACTATTCACTCCAATGAGGATACCTGTGCTAGATGCTGACCTAGTAATCTCTAATATACTAAAGGTACCATGTTTGAAGTAATTGTTTATGTGGAAATCTTTTAACACAAGCAAATTCTGATATTTAGCTTAGTTAAGTTTACTTTATCTATCTTATTACTAAGTCAAAAACTAGAATAATGCTTCTTATCTATTAAGTTCTGATGTTAGTAAATCCGGTGCATGTACTAAGTGCTGATAAGCCTCACTTATCAAAAAAAAAGTAAAGAAAATAAAATAAAAATCAGGTACTCCTTTGTGATCTAGAGTAAAAATGTGGAAGGGAAGACCCAAGTGCATTGCTGGTATTAAGTAATATGCATCAGAAAAGCAAAATAAAATTTTCTTGGTGACTTTTCACACTCTATGATTACTGGAGAAATACTCTGATGATAGCATAAATTCTGATAAGCAGTCGTGACTCACTTACACTGAGAGGCCACTGTAAAAAGGAATTTCAAAAGATGCATAAAACGATCACAAAACAGTTGAGGTGGACTCGTGCATGAACTCATTCTATAGTAGACTTCAGAATAATGACAGATTTTGAGCAAAGTTCTTAGTTATGCCTTATTTCTAAGATGTACTGAAGTGAATCAGACTTTAATCTTTATCTGATATTTAGCTTATTGCACACACATACACACCATGTGAATGATGAAAATTACTCTGGTGATAAATGTTATTTTAGATCAACAGTTTAAGTGTCAGATGCATAAATTTTGAGGACGAGTTCTGATAGAAGTTCTGATGATTAAATTCTGATGAAACCATATCAGTAATTGTGTGAAGAATTATAGGAATAAAACATTCACTTTTCGAGTTAAGGAATCATGTTCTGATGACTGTTAAATTCTGATATAAGTCTAATTCTGATATTAAATCCTGATTCTTTACTGGACTTATTTGTGGTTAAATCTAAAACAATCATATTTAAAATCGGAATATGTTTGGGTGAGATATAAACAGTCAACATAATTTGGGTTACTGGTACTCTAAGCATCATATTTGAAGTGAATGATGTTGAGCATGTGGTTACTCCTAGAGCAGTTCGTAAAGCTCTCCACTTACCAGAAGGCTGTACATTCTCGACAGCGGAGGACCCTGTTCTACAGCAGCTCATGGCCAGTTTGGGTTATGAGAAGAGTTTGGGCAAGCTTGGACAGTTGAAAAGGGCAAATATCAGGAAGGAATGGAGCTTTTTCTTCGATTGTATCACTAAGACATTCGCCAATAAGTGCTCCAACTTTGATGCCATTCCAATTATGAGTCAGCAAATCGGGTATGCTCTTATTCATCAAACTCACTTTAATTTTGCAAGAGCTGTGCTAGGTTTTATATGGGGATAGGATGATAGAAGATAGGAATGTAGTGTACTTTGCTAGATTCTGTCAGCTTATATATAATTTATGTTGTGCTGATGAGCCCCAACCTACCACTGATTTAATTCCACCCTTTAAGCTTTCAAAGAGGGCTTTTAATGATTTGTTAAATGCTGACATTAAGAAGAAAGTGGTTAGACCCTTACAGATACCTCAGTCTGTAAAACAGATTCTTATAAATGCTTATCCTCAAACCTACACATCTGTTTACCCTGATGTTCAACCCACCAGCACATCCCAGCCACCACAACAACCATCAGAACATACCACTTCTCAACCTCAACCTACTCAACCCTCCATCAGAACATATTTCAAACCATCACAGACATCTCAACCTTCACCATCAGCACATCCTGTGAGGCCTTCATCTTCCAAACCTTAGAGGACAAAGAGTGTACCTCAGACACAACAGAAGAGAAGGAGGATTGTTCTGAGGGATGAGTCAGACAGTGAGGAACAGGTTCCAGTGTCAGAACCTGTTGTTGTAGAAGCTGAGAAGGTCTTTTCTCAGAAGGATACTGGAATTGGGAGTTCTAGGCCCCTAAAAAGGCTTAGAAAGCTAAATTCTGATGATGCATCTCCTACCGTCTCCTCAAAAGCTAAAAGAATTAAAACATTAGCTTAAAGGCCTGCAGATTCTGGTAAAGGACTGGAAGCAGCAGCTAAGAAAGGGGATCAGGAATCTCTGATCTCACAAGACCCTGTTGAAGCTAATAATTCTCCAAGTGCTGATCCAGATCTTCATGCAACTCATCACTCTCCACTTCATGAGCCAGAAACAACTCATATTCCCACACCTCTAGTATCTCCAGTACATGCTGATAACCAGGGGCCAAGTGATGAAATTGACATCCATAACTTGGAAGTGTCTCAGGTTTTGTACTTAGAAGCTCCACCTACTCAAATCACTGCACCAACAACACCACTTCTTGATGCTGATTTCAATTCAGAATTGCCTACAACACCCTCTCTGTATCTAGATACTCAAGATCAGATGTTAGGTGAGCATCAGAATATGGCTATTGATCAGAACTTAGTTGGAGATCAACACTTAGAGGATGATGTTGAAGCCTCCATAGCCTCTCTACTATTCTTTTATCAGAGGATGCTGATGATGCTGATTCTATAAGTTCTGATGGTGCTAATGATGAAGTTACTGGTGAAGGTGCTGCTACAAATGTAGATGCTGATGCAGCTGGTTTATCAGGACATGCACCTCAATAAACTGTTCATAAAGCTGAGATAGTCAAGAAGTTTGTTACAGGGGAAGCACCAGTACCTTGGAGTGAAACTCCTAGAGGACAGGAGTGGACTAAGGAGTGGAACACGGTTAGTTTTGTTCCTTCTGAAAAGATTCTTGTTGAGTATCTTGTAAAAGCTGATGAAATGCTGATAAATGATAATTTCAAGGCACAGCTGAGAGTTACTGCATTGAGTACAAGGTACCTTCAAGGTCAACACTCAATAACTCATGACAAGGTGAATAAAATTCAAGAAAACTTGATCCAGCAAGATATGAATCTAAAACTTGAAAAGAAAAGGTTTTTCCAACCTACCTTTGACAGAATTTCTAACATTGAGAAAACCCAAGAGAAGCAACAGTCTTAGATTGATGAAATTTTGATAAATCAAGCTTCTCACCAATCTCAACTCAATGAGATCCAATCCTCAGTGGAATTGCTTGTCTCTCTTCTTTTACCTGCTGATGCCAAAAAGGGGGAGAAAGTAATTAAGTCCAAATACAAACCTATCAAGACACTGGCGGGAAAGGATGATGGAAAAGATGACCAGGGAAACTCTGGAATGGGTGGAGGTCATGGTCAAGGTAAAGGTTTATCATCAAGTAAAGCTGGAACTACAAGTCAAAGAACAAGTTCTGATATTGGGAGAAGAATAAGTTCTTATACTGGTAAAAGGATAAGTTCTGATGAACTTCTGGAACATGATGAGGAAATTTCAAGACAGTTATTTCTGAAAGAAAATCCAGGAATGAACTTTGAGAGTCTAAAGGAAGAAGAAGCTAGACTTAAGTTAGAAAAAGTCAACTCCAAATCTGAAGCTTCTGTTATTGAAAAGAACATTCCTAAGGCTAAAGGCATTGTGATAAAAGAAAGGATAAATCCTGAGGCAACTAAGGCCAAATCACAAATGGAGATAGATCCAAGGTCCAAGGGCAAAGAAAAAGTTAGAGAACCTGTATAGGTTTATGTGCCTGCTATGGATAAAGAAATATATGTTGAAGATGCTAATCTTACTCTGATTTCAAAGAAGATTTCTCAAACAACCTCTGACATGGCTCAAGTTTTTCAGAGTCAAGATATAGTAAGTTCTGATATGACACTGAAGCAAGCAACCTCTGACATAGCTCAAGTTGGCTTGATATCAGAAGATAAGTTAAAGGAAACCTCTGAACCAAAGTTACTCCTACCAGGATTCACCAAAGCTAAACAGACTCAACCTTTGAAGGCTGCAACAAGTGGTTTTGAAGCAAGGGTTGTTACAGGAAAGGAAGCAAGAGATTAATCTGGATTGGGTAGTGTTGATGAAAGAAGAGTATAGAACATAACCAATGATCCAACTTCCTTAAGTGAACCAGGTGTTGGAGCAACTCATGAAAGATTGAATCGACTTGAATCTGTACAGATGGTTTACCAAACCTTCTTGAAAGAACACATCTTGTTATATTTCATGACAGATGGAAGGGTATACTATATTAGGGAGAATGCTATACCACCGAAGTATTTTGAGGAACTAGAACATGTTCTATTCCTACTTCAAGTGAAGAACAGATTAACAGAAAGTGCTGCAAATTATTTGAAGACTCAAATTCAGAGACAGAAGAAGTTTTATTCTATAAATTCTGACAGCACATATTGTCCCAAGTACAGAGATCACAAGGGTGATATTGTCGAGATGAAGCCTAACCCTGCTATGATTATAACTACCTTTCTGGGTTATAAGGCTGTGGAATTCAATCTTGAGTCTGACAAGGCATATTTGATCAGACTAGATCAGGATATAAGAAAAGCTAAAATAAATGATCTCAAGGCTGCTATCTTTCAAATTGGTTAAGATACAGTTGAATTGAAGAATGCTAAAAGGAGGATGATTGATGAACTTAAATATGCTGAGAGATGTTTGTTAAAGAACTATCTCAAAACAACTCCTGACATCAAAGAGATCAGTAATTGAAGCCAAGTCAAGATCTACAACTGCTTAAATTCTGATGTGTATACAGACTGAAGCTGTTATCAGAAGTTAAAGATGGTAAAGCTACAAGGACTGTAAGTTGTAGTTATCTAGTCAAATTCTCATGCATTTTTACTTAATATTTTTGACATCATCAAATATCTGTTAAACTTGTATATTATGCTAATTTACAAGTTGGAGGAGATTGTTAGATATATTTGATAATGTCATGTCTAATATGATTTGTGTTTAGTTTTCAGATCTTACTTAAACAGGATAAATCAGTACTTAACTAGAAATCGGCACTTATACTGAAGTCAGAACTTAAGTTGTCAGAACTTAAGTTATCAGGAGATATTTATCAGGAGATAATATCAGGACTTAAGGGGACTTTCAGATAAGGAAGGCAGCTGATTGAAAAGAAAGAAGATCAAGACAAACGCAAGAAAAGATATGCACGAAGAAGGAATTTAATGAAGAATAAAATACTTGGAAGAAAAGATAACTAGTTGATATATTTTAGGAAGCAGAATTATATTCCATATCAATTAGCGATTATCTTGTAATTGTGTAGTATATAAACACAGACATAGGGTTTACACTATATGTGTTATCATTATCGAGAATAATATTCATTGTAACCCTAGCAGCTCTCGTGATAATTTGTTCATCACTGAGAGAGGACAGTTCCATATTGTAACAGAGTTTAATAAAGTTTGTTTTCTGTTACTTGTGCTCTTTTATTTCGATTTGATTGTGATAAACACTGTATTCAACCCCCTTCTACAGTGTGTGTGACCTAACACATAGGTTTACTCTATAAGAGTTACGATCATCGAGAAGATCATATATTGTAACCTAGCAGCTCTCGTGATATTTGTTCATCACTGAGAGAGAACAGTTTCATTGTAACAGAGTTTGTTATATCGAATACATTTGTTTTCTGTTAATTGTGCTTTAAATTGATTTAATTATATTCTACACTGTATTCAACCCCCTTCTACAGTGTTGTGTGACTTAACAATTATCATACCGGTTTGTTTAATTTGATGATTAGCAAGTAACCCCCAGATCTAGACCCCGAATTTGGAGGGCATAACAAATCATCTTGTTGTTGCTTGCAGGAAGAATTAAAGGATAAACATTGTTCATCCGAAGTCAGAGTTTAGGAATAGAACAGTTAAATATAAACCATAGAATCCATGTTTTCATTGTGGTAGTGTGTGGCATTTAATTTATACATGTAAAGAGTATCACGGTTTGTTTTATGATTATTATAAAGTGAAACCCTCTTTAAATAAAGCAAAAGTTATACATGCATATGTACACTCTGATATTAAGAATGTTAGCATAAACTCTAATTTAAAGTCTTGTGCTGTAAATGTTAACAAACTTAAAAAGGACAAATGATCCAAGCAAGTCTGGGTCCTTAAAAACACTAATGAATTGTTTATCTGATTGCATGGTAACATGAAAAAATCTCTAGTCTTGGATAGTGGATGTTCATGACACATGACTGGAAATAAATCCGTCATATTAGAGTTTAAGGAGGAGGCAAGCCCAAGTGTTTCTTATGGAGATGACAACTTAGGATAAACTTTGGAATATGGCAAAATCAAACTTGGAAATGTCATCATAAAAAATGTAGCTCTAGTTGCAGGTGTTGGAAATTGTCTATGTCAGGAATCAGGATCTACTAAGGAATCTGGATCTGACAGAGGTATCAGGATGTGTAGCCAATCAGGATCTGTCTAACAGTCAGGATTTGTCAAGCCACCAGGATATGATGCAGACAGGATATGCATCAGGATTTGAAGACTGTCAGGATATGATTGGATAAGTCACAACTACAGGATAAATCAGAATCTGCTGATTTATAGGATCATAGTTGTTGATTTAGATATGTATAAAACTAGATAAATCATACTGTAACATATCTTGTAATTGATAGAAATTGATTGTAGCTGTGTGATATGAAAACACATATTAGGTTATCACTTTGTTGCATGCACAACTCGAGTATGTTATAACCTAGAAGCTCTTAAGAATATTGTTATTGAGAGATTTTTGTAACAGTTTATTAAAGATCAATATAAATTGTTATTTGATTAAATTGTTTATTATTATTCTTACTTTACTTCTTTAATCAATCTATTTATCTAATAATTGTATCCAACCCCCTTAAACAATTATCAATATCGGGAAACAAGTGGTATCAGAGAAGTCAAATTAATTGTTAATTTACAAAGATCAAATATGTCAGGAAGTAAGTATGAAAGCATGAAAATTCTAATCCTGAAAAAAGCTAATTACTCTACATAGAGAGTAAAGATGTTGATGTTCCTAGAAGCTATTAATGATGCATATGTTAATATTATCAACACATGACCTCCTTATCCTATAAAGGATGTGCCCATGACACCAACTATTCCTGAACACTATATTAGGAATGAAAAGTAGAATGGTTAAATTTTGAGAAGGCTTCGATGCTTTAGGATGCAAAAATCAGAAATATTTTGCACAACAGTTTGGACAATATGATGTCCAACAGGGTGATTTCCTGCAAAACTGCAAAAGAGATATGGGATGCCTTGGAGACACAGTGCCAAGGTACAATGGAAATAAAGAAGAATATAAGAGCTGTTCTTGTGCAAGAATATGAGCAATTTGATGTCAAGGCTGGTGAATCAATTACCGACATCTATGATAGATTCCTTATACCGCTGAATGATCTATCATTGGTTGGAAAAAAGTATAAAAGGGAAGACTCAAACACCAAGTTTCTGAGAGCTCTTCTTGAAGATTGGGATACTCATGCTTCTATAATCAGGCATCAATATGATCTTGATTTACTGACACTGGATGAAGTCTATGGAATGCTGAAAACCCATGACTTGGAGATTTAACAAAAGAAAAATATGAAGGGTCAGAAGATGAAGGTTGTGGATCTACATGCTGAGACTCAGAAAGGCAAGGAAATGATGAATGAGAGGTCAAGAAGAAGGAACAAAGTGGAAGAGTCAGATACTAATGAATCATCAGATCCTTACACATATACTGATGAGGATTCCGAGATTGAGTTAGATGATCGTCATGTGATTCAAATGGCTGATATGCTTGTGAAAGGTTTTAGAAGGATGAGATTTACTAAACCACAGAGAAAAGGTGGTTTTAACATAAAGTACTATGGTGATGGAAAAGGAAAATTCAGAAAGAATAAGGGACGGTACACCAAGGGAATGAAGTTTGATAAAGCCAAGGTGACTTGTTACAATTGCAATGAAAGGGGACATCTGGCTACTGAGTGCCTCAAGTCAACTGGAAAAGATTTAGTCACAGCAAACTCCAATAAAGACTGGATGGACTCATCAAGAACTGATAATGATGAAGAATTCTATGCACTCATGGTAACTCATGGAGAGGATGTGTCAGGAACTGATAAGGTACCTTCAGGTTTTTACCATATTCATAATATGTCTGAATGGAAAACATTCTTATATTCTCTGCATGTTAATTTCAATAATAATTCAATTGAATGTGATAGTCTAATTGCTGGGAGTTAGAAACTTAGGGAAATAAATGATCACTTAGAAGCTGAGCTTGTATGTATGCATGAAACTGAAAAAGCATATAAAAAGGCCACATACAATGAAGCTCAGATGCACATTAAATATGCCATGCTAGAGGAAGTTCTTGAGAAATAAAGAGGAGTGTTTAGAACCTGAATGAGTTCAGGTAGAAAAGTTCACAACTTCATAAATGACAACAACTGGAAAGAGTGTTTGAGATATAATAAATACACTAATAAAAATAAAAATAAGATTAAAACCAACAATACTCCTGTTACATTTATTAGTACTGATGAGAAAGGCATTAAGTCAGTTTATGAAGCAGGGTCTACCTCTAAAGTTCCTGACAAGAAGAAAGTTGAATTTAGAGTGAAAGAAAAGAAAGATAAAAGTATAGGTCTTCTCTCTAAGAATCAACTTGATAAGAAAATTTGTGAAGTGACTGCTAGGACTTACAAATCTAGTGCTAAAAGAGGTAGAAATGGAAAACAGAGAATAAACAAGGCTAGTAATTATAAATACATTCCTGATGCTCTTAGAAAATCTTGTTTTAACTGTGGTAATGTTAATCATATTTCTATTGATTGTAGGAAGCCTAAAAAGAAATTCACTAAGATTCCCGAGTCTGACATTAGTGGTAGATCAATGTTACAAAAATCACAGAACCCTTGTTTTCACTGTGATAACATTTGACATTCTATTTACACATGTAAAGATTATCATAGCTTGTATCACAACAATTATGATCCTTTACCAAAATTCAATAAAATTACTACTTTAAATAGAACAGCTAAATTGACTGTGCATACTTCTTATAGAATTAAAACTGTTAGGACAAATCCTGATGGATCAAATCATGATGGAGCAATTCCTGATGGGTCAAATCCTGATGGGTCAATTCCTGACAAAAAATCTTCTACTGCAAATATAAATAAGATGTCAAAAAGGTGTGGGTTCTTAAAAATGCCAACTGATTTCCATATTTTTTATTACAGGGAAACAAGAAGAATATGCTTGTACTGGATAATGGTTGTTCTGCACATACGACTGGACATAAATCCTTGTTGTCAGAATATAAGGAGAAGGATGGCTCGGTGGTTTGCTATGGTGATGGCAACGTAGGAAAAATACTGGGATATGGCAATATAATCATTGGAAATGTCATCATCTCAAATGTAGCTCTAGTAGAAAGACTGAAGCACAATTTGTTAAGTATCAGTCAAATTACTAACAGAGGATACTATGTTATTTTTACGATACTAACTGTGAAGTAGTTCATAAAGTCACAAAGAAGATTGTTTTCAAAGCTTATAGACATGGAAACATCTATGAAGCCAAACTTTATGCAAATACTGATGGACTTTAAACTTTCTTGATAAGCAAAGCATCAGTAGATGAAAGTTGGAACTGGCATAAGAAGATTTCTCATCTCAACTTCAATAATCTTAATGAACTGATGAAGAAAAATTTGGTAAGAGGTCTACCAAACATGTTTTACTCTACTGATGGTTTGTGTGATGCATGTCAACAAGCTAAACAAAGAAGGACATCATTCAAAAGCAAGTCAGAATCATTCATCAAGAAGCCATATCAAATGCTGCATTCGGATCTCTTTGGCCCTGTGAATGTCATGTCAATTAACAAGAAAAGGTATACTCTAGTTGTTGTTGATGAATATACTAGACTTAAGCAGGTGTTTTTCTTGCACAGTAAAAATGAGACAGGAAAAGTACTTTTGGATCACTTGAGATTGATTGAAAATGGCTCCAAGTATAAAGTGCAAATCATGAGAAGTGATAATGGGACTAAATTCAAAAACAGGAAGATGGATGAGCTATGCAGATATAAGGGAATTTCTCAAAAAATTTCAGCTCCTGGAACACCTCAACAAAATGGAGTTGTGGAAAGGAAAAAAGGACAGTGATTGAAGCTGGAAGGACTATGCTTGTGGAAGCTAATCTACCAACATACTTTTGGGCTGAAGTTGTCAACACTGCCTGTTATACTCGAATCCTGACTCTGATCAACAGACATTGGTTAACTCCTTATCAAATGATCAAGGAAAAGAATCCAAGATTAAAGCATCTCCATATCTTTGGATGCAAGTTTTTTATTCTTAGAACACATCCTGAAATGCTTGGAAAGTTTGACAAAAAAATTGATGAGGGTATTTTTGTTGGATATCCTGGTTCAAAAGCCTATAAAGTTTTCAATATGAGAACTAGAACATTTGTTAAATCAATTCATGTCTCTTTTGATAATAAGAAAATTCCTGAATTTGAAGAAGACACTCATGAAGAACTTGTTTTTGCAAACAAAAGACTCAAGTCGGGAATTGATGCAAATCCTGATGACATATCAAATCCTGATGATATTTCAAATCCTGACACTGAGTCAAATCATGATGATGATTCTGATCCTGATCTAAAGTTGACTATTGAAGATGCAAATATTGAGGGGGAGCAACCACAAGATAGTCATAACTCTGGTGAATCAAATCCTGATGATACTGATGAATCAGGAAACACTGGATCAACTGGAAATTCTTCTAGTACAGCAAATGATAGCTCATCAGAAAATGATCATTCAACTGAGAATCAGGATCAATTTGGTGAACGGCCCTCAAATAAAAGCTCTTTTCAATCAGTAACTGACAACACTGATACAGGGGAAGCTTCAGATGAAAATGATGGATCTAATGTAGGGGAGCATCATAAAATGGGACTAAATTGCCAAAAGCTGTAAAATGGACAAAAGGTCACACACCTAATCTTATTGTTGGAGATCCTGATGCTGGTATTCAAACAAGGAGTGCAACTGAACATGAATGTCCTAATCACAACTTTTTTTCTAAGGAGGAACCAAAAAAAGTAGAGGATGAACTCAAGGATGTTGATTGGATTCAAGAAATGCAGGAAGAGTTGAATGAGTTTGAAAGGAATGATGTGTGGAAACTAGTTTCTAGGCCAAAGAACAAATCAGTAGTTGACACAAAATGGGTTTTTAGGTACAAGACAGATTCAGATGGCACTATAATCAGGAAAAAAGCTAGACTTGTTGTTAAAGGCTATTTATAACAAGAGGGCATTAAAGATGATGAAACATTTGCTCTTGTGGCAAGGCTGGAAGCTATCAGGATTTTCTTGGCATATGCAACACATAATAAATTCAAAGTCTTTCAGATGGATGTCAAGAGTGCTTTTCTGAATGGAGAGTTTGAAGAAGAAGTGTATGTTGAGCAACCACCTAGCTTCATTGATCCAAAATTTCCTGACCATGTGTACATACTTGACAAAGCATTATATGGACTCAAACAAGCACCAAGGGTCTGGTATAAAACAGTTGCCAAATTTATGATTGAAAGTAGTTTCAAAAGAGGTACCATTGATAATACCTTGTTTTACATAAATAAGGGTACTGATCTACTTTTGGTGCAAATTTATGTTGATGACATTATTTTTGGGTCTACTAACAATAAGCTGTGCAAGAAATTTTCTGATCTTATAAAGTCAATGTATCAAATGAGTATGATGGTAGAGTTGAGTTACTTTCTTAGGCTGCAACTTACACAAACTGATGAAGGAATTTTCATTAATCAGTCTAAGTACATAAAGAATCTATTGACTAGATTTAATATGCAAGAAAGTACTACTGCTGCAACTCCGATGGCCACTGCTACAAAGTTAGATCCTGACCAAGGTAAAGAAATTGATGTTGCTGCTTACAGAGGTATGATTGGTTCATTACAATACCTAACTGCTAGTAGACCTAGATATTATGTATGCAACCTATTTTTGTGCAAGATTTCAGGCCAATCCTAGAGAATCTTATTTAGTTGCTATGAAAAGAATTCTGAGATATTTAAAGGGGACTCAATCTCTTGGTTTGTGGTATACAAGAGAATCAGATTTTCTAGTTGGCTATTCTGATGCAGATTTTACAGGGTGCAAAATTGACAGGAAGAGTACCTCAGGTGGATGTCAGTATTTGGTTGGTAGATTGGTTACTTGAAAAAGCAAGAAACAAAAATTAATATCTACATCCACAGCTGAAACTGGATATATTGCAGCTGTCAGTTGTTGTGCTCAGATTCTTTGGATGAGAAATTAGCTATTGGACTATGGATTGTGTTATTCGAAGATCCCTATCTACCGTGACAATCAAAGTGCCATTATTATGATAGGTAAACCAGTGCAACATTCACTCACAAAGCATATCAGTATTAGATATCATTTTATCAAGGAGCATGTCATGGAAGGAACAATTGAGCTTTATTTTATTTGAACTGATCAACAAGTAGCTGATATCTTCACCAAAGCATTACCAGAAGCAACCTTTGGAAAGTTAATACATGAGCTTGGAATGATCAACTATGAGAAGAAATGATTTATTAGATCCAGACTGTATCAATCAAATCCTGACACATTAAGTCAATTCCTAACGAGGTATGTCAATTCCTGACGTGTCACATCCTGACAAGGTATATCAATTCCTGACGTATGAAATCCCGATAATGACTGAGTAATTTATGATTTTGTTCAATTATTTTTCTTGATTAATACTTGATTTAATTGAGTATATTTGAGAATTATTTTTGTGCATAATTATAGAGCCGTTTGTAATTTGGTTAATTGTGGCAACTTTATTGCTAGTTATTAGGCGCAGTAACACATATATGCTCCTTAAAAGTCGTGCATTATTAACTAGAATTACACATTATCTGTGCCACTAATAATTCCATCCAAATAAAACATGTCATGTGTATTATTGTCTTACTATCTTTTGTTGATATCATCAGTACCCGATAGATAAACTATTCATATTCATATTATACACACAATATACACGAACTGCTCATCTTTATCTCTCCCTCTCTCACTGCAAATTTTTGAACCCAAGTTTTTCATCTCAAAACCCTAATTTTCAAATGGTTACCATTGATTCCCTCTCCACTTTCTCTGTTGTTAAGTACGTGTTTGATCGGAAGAGCTTTCCTGCTAGAAACTTTAAAGCCCTTTTGCATGAGACTGGCATTCTTGATGATTTTAGAATGATTCAAGATTTTTTAGTCCAAAGTGATATTGGGTATGCTCTTACTGCTCCATCTAGAATCTGGTACAAACAGGTTATGCAAATTTTGTGATATTCCGTATTTTTCAGAATTATTAATATTTGAATATATTTATGTTATTTTCTGATTTGAAAGGAGTAAAATGGTGGATATTTTATTCCCGTTTGAAAAGTTTGTGTTATTAAATGGTAATGTGCTAATTTTTAAGTGTTCTATTGATCCTTGTTAATTTCTGAAAATAATTACTTAAATATATTATTTTCAAAAGTGTATTTGAAAGACGATTATTTTATTGATATCGGTAAATTGAGTTCGTTTTGTAATATTAGGGATTGAGTGGATATTCTGTCAGCTATGTGTTGTATGTAATATTAATTATGCGTGACTCAGTTGTGATTGATGATTATTTATATTATTAATGACTGGGTTGTATTGTTTTGGTCAAAAGTGATTTTATTGAAGATTTATTTTCATAAATATTGGAATTATCTCTAAAATTATTTTTATGGCTTTACCATATCAATAATTATTTATGGGAATTTATAAAATTTAGAAAACAATATTTCATCAATTAGTTATTATTAAATGATTTTCTGATTGTATTTTAGTATAAATTCAGTATTAAATTCTAGAATGTTTCAAAAATCACGAAACTCATATTTCCTTAAGTTTTGAATATTTCAGGAATTTTAAAATTATTTTAGAAATTTTTCGGATTAAATTCACCCGTGCCTTTGTTCGTTAAATTATAAAATGCGGGTATGTTGTGCGATTCAAAAATGTATTAAAAATAACAATATTTATATTTTATTAGTTTTCAAATATTTGGAAAATTTTAAAATTATTTCGGTAATATTTCTATTTATTTATACTCGCAAATAGTAGCATTACTGTATTAAAATGTGAGTCAAAAATCAACCTTCATGTCATATGAGGACACGTGTTAAAGCAGGGACACGTGCCCTGTTAATTGCTGAACATGTTTCTGTCAAAAAAAAATCCTAAAACTACCCACGTACCACCCTTACCCTGGCGTACCCCCACCCCCTAATTCTTTTTCCCCCCACCCGCAATCCCCTTCCCTTTCTCTCTTATCTCTCTCTGTCTCTCTGCTCTCTCCTCTCCTCGTATATTTTCATGCTTACAATTTTTAAAAATTCATATCTTAAAAACCGTTTATCTAAATTTCGATTGCTATATATGGAAATGATCTGCGTTTCGATATCTACGCATAAGTATATATATTGCAAGGTTTTTAGAAAAAATATTTTGGGGCATAGTTTCCGTTTTAATTTATATTCGGGACATAGAAAAGGAGTTTGACGGTGTTGATTACTCCACATGGCGTTTCAGCGTGTGTATGTTTATGGCTATGAATTTTGGATTTTCTAGAGATATTTTCCGGACATCTGATAATCTTTTGGGGTGATCAGAATTTATTTTGGGCAGGGATTCCGAGATTTCGCTTTTGTATTTGGGTATATTATACATGTTTGTGTATACATATTTGTTTCATAATTTTTAGAAGTTGTTGGAGAAGTCACTTTTGGTCCGAATTTTGGTTCAGGTGGCCGTGTTTTTTTTATTTCTGGTGTGTTTATACATGCATATATAAATTATTGTGTGTTTTAAATTTATAAATTTTTATTAGAGTATATTTGGATTGTGTTGTTTGGGATTGATTTTGAGGGGCTCTGACCCCGGGGAAAAGTCCGTTTTATAAAGATGTTATTTCGAATTTTTTTGTAAAATATCTATGTCAATTTCAAATTATTCTCTTTTATTATTTTTGAAAATCATAATTTGATTTAATTATTTATATTTTATTTTGATTAATTAATTATTTAATTGATTGATTAATTCATTTAGTCAATTAATTTTATTCATAAATAGTTAAGTGAAACATAATTATTTATAATTAAGCCAAATAATATTCAAAAATTATTTTGAGCTTTTAAAAATATATAGAGGTATTAAATATTTAATTAATAATATTATTAATTGAATTATTCTTATTTTATTCATAGAAAATAGACAATTTGTCCATTTAATACGAAACGAACGCGTCTAGAGTAAAAAAAATATTCCGCTTTCAACAAAAATACTTTTGAGACCCAAATCCATTTGTTTCAAAATGTCACTTAGTTTGCAAGTCATTCTAAGTCAATTATTAATTGGTAAATCATATTTTTGACCCGATTTCAGTTTTAAACATACCGAGCCAAATGTTTTAACGAAACGAGTTATGTGTGATATGAATTATATGATATGTGAGTTATGTGTATACATGCTTTTTAAATTACGTGTGTACGTGGGAGAAGGGTCTGGTGTTTGGCTGTTTTCTTTATGTGTGGGCTACCGTATGGGTAGACGATAGGATTTGACGCGAAGTTCATCGAGTAATTATCGTTTAGAAGATTAAAGTTGTATCTTTTAATTATAGATGTGGATCGTTCGAGACGATCAAGACCAGATATTGGAAGGAATAAAATGGAATGGTATTGGATATCTGGCTTCTAGCAATCACAATAGCAGCACATCGGTGAATTATTGAAATAGAAAGACAACGAGATCATGAGATGTCAGACTTAGATAACTGTGATATTGCGAGTGTACTTAACTGCTAAAAAAATCAAAGGCAAGTTTTCTATGTTATTCTAATTCCAGAATAGTTCAATATTTTACATATCAAACTGCTTATGATTATGCAAGTATTGCTCTTTCTATTCTCAATTTAGAATAAATAAAAGTTTTACATATCACTAAGTTAAATGTTTATGATGCAAGTACTCTTCTGCTATTCTATATTCAGAATAGTTAAGTGTTTTTACTTATCCAAATGCCGGATTTATAAATATTTTAGACTTTGAGAAAGATGATTTTGTTGCTAGTATTCCTGCCCAAGTAAATGGGGGAATAAAATTTATAAGAGTGTCGATTATTATGACCCTTCCAATAAAATGTTTTAAGATTGGATGCTTCCGTAAGAGGCCGTGGCGGAGGTCCAGTGTGAGATTGTATTATACAGGATATAATACCTTGCTAGGCCAATATGTGCCTTGGGTACCCTTTGTTTAGTTGGATATACTTCGGCATACAGGTGTTGGTCCGCGGCTGATCACCGACGGCAACACACCGTCATTCGAGGATTCCAATCTAAATTATTATATTGATTTTGATAATCATATAATGAGTGATTTATCAAGTGTTTCTGTTTTGGATAAAGAGATGAAATGCAGTTTTGATTCAGATTCTGGTTGATATTGATACTTAGTTTGCTGTTAAATATCAAAAGTGGTAATAATATAGATGATTGATGTTGACTTCAGTATGGGATGTTGTGAGCATCAAAGTTCGTATTGATATCTAAATTGCTATGACAACAAAATGAGTATTACTATCAAGAGTTCGGTTTTGAATAAAGTTTATGATTCAGTCCATAATCACCATTTTATGTTATTGTTGTTTACGATATTTCTGTAAACACTGTTTTACGAATTTTATTCTCGTCAATATTCAAAGTGTTGCTGAATCATTTTTGCTCAAAAATATCAAATAGGTTTTTAATACAAATGAGGAACCAATTCGCTCAGTCTCTTGTAGTCCCTCGGGACTCGACATTCTGGGATTCCTTAACTAAATTTTTTGATTCAGCAATTATGATTTTAAATATGCTGCTCTATTGCAGACATCAGTTTTATATCAAAAGACCATATATATGTTATAATGAACTTGCTGAGCATTTCTTCCGCTCATACTTGCCTGTTTTTAAATTTAACCTTCCAGTGAGGATTAGCTTGCACTATTTAGCTGTGTAATTCAAGAAGGCAAAGGAAGAAGCTTTTGGAAGGTAATTGGTCTAAGGTTTGCGGACTAGTGTAAGTTCTATTGTATAAAGTTATTTATATATATATATGTTATCTTATTTTATATTTGGGCCTAACATACTTCTTTTCGAAGTTATACTGGCTGTTTAAGTTTTGAAATTGAGAATTGTTGAAAAGAGTTTTAAAAGAATGTGAGAAATGTATTTACGGAAATTTGGAATTCTTGTTTCTAGAACTGTAACCTAAAAAGATCTTGGTGTAGTTTGGGGTCACAGATGCTATATTTCAGTTGCTGGAATTTATTTATTGATTAAACAGGTTATTTTGGATTAAGGTTTTATCGTGACGACCAAATCCTCTGGTTACAGATTTGGGAGAATTCAACTATTGATGCTGAGAAAGGGGTCATTTTGTCCACTTATGATGACCAGGAATATGAAATAAATCCAAATGTAGTCGAGGAAGCTCTGAAATTGCCTGCACTAAATGGTAGGACACCTGGTAACTCCTAATGCAACTCTCTTTGAATAAGTCAGAGAGATTGGCCATAACATTGAGTTCACCAAGGCTAGGGAGATGTTCAGAACAAAGTTATGAAAAGAATGGAATTTCTACATTGATTGCATAAGTAGAGCTTGTTAGGTCTCACACACTGTAGAATGGGGTTGAATACAGTATTTATCACAAACAAATCGAATATAAGAACACAAGTAACAAAAAATAGATTTTATTCAACACAATAAACTCTGTTACAATATGGAACTGTCCTCTCTCAGTGATGAACAAATTATCACGAGAGCTGCTAGGGTTACAATGAATAATAACTTTGATTATGATAACACACATAGTGTAAACCCTATGTCTGTGTTTATATACTACACAGTTACAAGATAAATTCTAATTGATATGGAATATAATTCTGCTTCCTAAAATATATCAACTAGTTATCTTTTTCTTTCAAGTATTATATTCTTCATAGAATTCCTTCTTCATGCATATCTCTTTTTGCGTTTGTCTTGATCTTTTTTCCTTTCAATCAACCGCCTTCTTTATCTGAAAGTCTCCTTAAGTCCTGACATTATCTCCTGATAAATATCTCCTGATAACTTAAGTTCTGACAACTTAAGTTCTGATATCTTAAGTTCTGACTTCATTATAAGTACTGATTTCCAGTTAAGTACTGATTTGTCCTATTAAGTAAGATCTGAAAACTAAACACAAATCATATTAGTCATGACATTATCAAATATATGTAACAATCTCCCCCAACTTGTAAATTAGCATAATATACAAGTTCAACAGATATTTGATGATGTCAAAAACATTAAGTACAAATGCATGAAAGTTTGACTAGATAACTACAACTTACAGTCCTTGTAGCTTTACCCTCCTCAAGGTTTGATAACAGCTTCAGTCTGTATACACATCAGAATTTAAGTAGTTGTAGATCTTTGACTTGGCTTCAATTACTGATCTTTTTGATATCAGGAGTTGTTTTGAGATAGTTCTTTAATAAACATCTCTCAGCATATTCAAGTTCATTAACCATCCTCCTTTTAGCATTCTTTAATTCAACTGTATCTTCACCAATTTGAAAGATAGTAGCCCTGAGATAATTTATTCTAGCTTTCCTTATATCCTGATCTAGTCTGATTAAATATGCATTATCAGACTCAAGATTGAATTCCACAGCCTTATAACCCAGAAATGTAGTTATAATCTTAGCAGAGTTAGGCTTCATCTCGACAATATCACCTTTGTGATCTCTGTACTTGGGACAGTACGTGATGTCAGACTTTACAGAGTAAAGCTTCTTCTGTCTTTGAATTTGAGTCTTCAAATAATTTGCAGCACTATCTATTAATCTGTTCTTCACTTGAAGTAAGAATAGAACATGTTCCAGTTCTTCAAAATACTTCAGTGGTATAGCATTCTTCCTAATATGGTATACCCTTCCATCTGTCATAAAATATAACAAGATGTGTTCTTTCAAAAATGTATGGTAAACCATCTGTACAGATTCAAGCTGATTCTATCTTGCAGGAGTTGCTCCAACACCTGGTTCACTTAATGAAGTTGGATCATCAGTTGTGTTCTGTATTCTTCTTTCATCAGCACTACCCAATCCAGATTTATCTCTTGCTTCTTTTCCTGTAAAAACTCTTGCTTCAAAACCACTTGTTACAGTCTTCAAAGATTGAGTCTGTTTAGCTTTGGTGAATCTTGGTAGGAGTAACTTTGAAGGTTTAACATGAGCAATGTTAAAGGTTTCCTTTTCCTTATCTTCTCATATCAATCCAACTTGAGCTATGTCAGAGGTTGCTTGCTTCACTATCATATTAGAACTTACTATATCTTGACTTTGAACAACATGAGCCATGTCAGAGGTTGTTCGAGAAATCTTCCTTTTCATCAGACTAAGACTAGCATCTTCATCAGATATTTCTTCATCCATGAATGGCACATAAACCTTTACAGGTTCATCAACTTTTTCTTTGCCCTTGGACCTTGGATCTATCTCTACTTGTGATTTTACTTTAGTTGCCTCAGGATTTGACCTTTCTTTTATCACAATGCCTTTAGCCTTAGGAAGTTTCTTTTCAACAACAGAAGCTTTAGATTTGGGTTGACTTTTTCTAACTTAAGTCTAGCTTCTTCTTCCTTTAGACTCTCAAAGTCCATTCCTGGATTTTCTTTCAGAAATAACTGTCTTGAAATTTCCTCATCAAGTTCCAGATGTTCATCAGAACTTATCCTTTTACCAGTATCAGAACTTATTCTTCTCCCAGTATCAGAACTTGTTCTTTGACTTGTAGTTCCAGCTTTGCTTGATGAAAAACCTTTACCTTGACCATGACCTCCACCCATTCCAGAGTTTCCCTGGTCATCTTTTTCATCATCCTCTCCCTTCAGTGTCTTAACAGTTTTGCATTTTGAGTTAATTACTTTCTCCCCCTTTTTGGCATCAGCAGGTAAAAGAAGAGAGACAAGCAATTCCACTGAGGATTGGATCTTATTGAGTTGATTTTGATGAGAAGCTTGATTCTTCAAAATTTCATCAATCTGAGCCTGTTGCTAGTCCTGAGTTTTCTCAATGTACTCAATTCTTGCAAAGGTAGGTTTGAAAAACCTTTTCTTGTCCAGCTTGACAAGCATATCTTGCTGATTTAAGGATTCTTGAATCTTGTCTACCTTGGCCTGAGTTACAGATTGTTGACCTTGAAGGTGCCTTGTACTTAGTGTAGTAACTCTGAGTTGTGTCTTGAAATCAGCATTGACTAGCATCTCATCAGCTTTAGCCAAGTGCTCAGCAACTATGTTTGAAGTAGGAACGAATCAACTTTGTTCCATTCCTTAGTCCACTCCCTTCCTCTAGGAGTTTCACTCCAAAGTACTGGTGCATCTTCTCTAACAAACTTCTTGATTAATTCAGCTTTGTTTGGAGCTTGTTGAGGTGCATGTCCTGATGGACCAGCTGCATCAACATCTACATTGGTAGCAGCTTCACCAGTAAGTTCAGCATTAACAACATCAAAACTTATGAAATCAGCATCATCAGCATCCTCTGATAAAAGAATAGTATGAGAGGCTATTGAGGCTTCAACATCATCCTCTAAGTGCTGATCTCCAACGAAGTTCTGATCGACATGCAAACCTTGATGCCCACCTAAAATCTGATATTCATCATCCAGATTCAGAATTGGTGTAGTAGGAATATCTTCATTAAATCAGCATCTAGAAGTGGTGTTGTTGGTGGAGTGATTTGAGTTAGTGGAGCTTCTAAGTACAAAACCTCAGGCACAATCAAGTTATGAATATCAATCTCAACACTTGTACCTGGGTCATCAGTATGTACTTGTTCAATTATAGGTGACACGGGATGAGTAGGCACTCTGTCTTGAGCAGTTTCTGGTTGTGCTGAAGGAAGTGATTCAATAACAATTGGTTCTGTTAGGATCAGAGATTTCTGACCCCCTTCCTTAGCTGTTTCCTCATCTTCTGATTCTGACTCAACTGTGTCCCTGTGAGCTCTTTGCTTTTTCATTTTCTTCAAGGGTGAAGACACTGTAGGAGCTTTATCATCAGGATTTAGCTTTCTAAGCCTTTTGAGAGGCCTAGAACTCCCAGTTACAGTGTCTTTCTGAGAAGAGATCTTCTCAGCTTCTACTATAACAGGTTCAGACATGGCAACCTGTTCCTCATTGTCTGACTCATCTCTCAGAACAAGTTTCCTTCTCTTCTGTTGAGTCTGAGGTACTGTTTTAGTCCTCTTGGATTTGAAAGATGAAGGCTTCACAGGATGTGCTGAAGGTTGAGATTGAGATGACTCTGATGGTTTGAAATATGTCCTGATTGAGGGTTAAGTAGGTTGAGGTTGAGAAGTTTGAGGTGTTAGTGTAGATGTGGTATGTTCTGATGGCTGTTGTGGTGGCTGGGATGTGGATTGAACATCAGGGTAAACAGATGTGTAGGTTTGAGGATCAGCATTTACCAGTATCTGTTTCACTAACTGAGGTATTTGTAAGGGTTTAACCTCTTTTTTCTTATTGTCAGCATATAATAAATCATTAAAAGCCCTTTTTGCAAGCTTAAAGGGTGGAATTAAATCAGTGGTAGGTTGGGGTTCATCAGCACAATAAAAAGTATATATAAGCTGATAGAATCTAGCAAAGTATACTACATTCCTATCCTCTGTCATCCTATCCCCTATGAAACCTAGCACAGCACTTGCAAAATCAAAGTGAGTTTGATGAATAAGAGCATACCCGATTTGCTGACTCGTGATTGGAATAGCATCAAATTTGGAGCATTTATTGGCGAATGCCTTAGTGATGCAATCAAAGAAAAAGCTCCATTCCTTCCTGATATTTTCTCTTTTCAGTTGTCCAAGCTTTCCCAAACTTTTCTCATAACTCAAAATGGCCATAAGCTGTTGAAGAACAGGGTCCTCCACTGTTGAGAATGTACAGCTTTCTGGTAAGTGGAGAGCTTTGCGAAATGCCCCAGGTGTAACTACATGTTCAACATCATTTACTTCAAATACGATGCTTAGAGTACCAGTAGCACCACCATCATCAAAAATCCCAGTCCGCCAAAACGTCAGTACTTGTTGGCTTGAAACGGTTTGAGGTTGGGTCAAAGCATACCCAATCTCACTATTTGCTAGGAAATCTTGCACAAAGTGCAAATGTGATGGAGCTTCAGCCTTGTTCAAGATTTCAGCATAGTTATTTGGTACAAACTTGGCTCCATCAACAATTAAATCCTTGGGCGCCATCAAAAATAAGTGAGAAACTTGTTTACCTGAAAGGTGTTTGATGAAATGTCTGTATAGTGAACCGTCAGAAAATATGAGAGAATAAGAAAAGAGAGAGAGTAAAATAGAATAAAAATATGAATAAAAGATTTGAAAATCTTTTATCTCTTTTACTTAGACAACCCACGTTACAACAGTTAATGAGGAGTGGAACAGACCATTACACATGTCAAACATGCAGCAGTTAAGGCAAAAGTTAATGGGCACGGTAAATAAGCAATTATGACTTTACACGTTCAGTTTTTAAAAAAAACTGTTCCCACTAAATAAATGATTATTACTGTTTTATCTCAAATAAACCAATATTCAAAAAAATATGACCGTTGAGGTAATGACCAAAAATAAACCAAGTAAATAAATACTGCCACGTCAGCATCAGAACCTGATTATTATCAGAATTTAAAAGTCATCAGAATATGGCTTCTTAACTCGAAAAGTGAATGTTTATTCCTGTAATTCTTCACACAAATACTGATATGGGTACATTAGAACTTAATCATCAGAACTTCCATCAGAACTTATCCTTAAAATTTATGCAACTAACACTTAGATTGTTCATCCAAATTAACATTTATCACCACAGTAATTTTCATCATTCATATGGAGTGTATGTGTGTGCATTAAGCTAAATATCAGACAAAGAGTAAAGTCTGATTCACTTCAGCACATCTTAGAAATAAGGCATAACTAAGAACTTTGCTTAAAATCTGTCATTATTCTGAAGTCTACTATAGAATGAGTTCATGCATGAGTCCGCCTCAACTGTTTTGTGCTCATTTTATGCATCTTTTGAAATTCCTTTTTACAGTGGCTTCTTAGTGTAAGTGAGTCACATCTGCTTATCAGAATTTATGCTATTATCAGAGTATTTCTCCAGTAATCAGAGAATGTGAAAAGTCACCAAGAAAACTTTATTTTGCTTTTCTAATGCATATTACTTAATACCAGCAATGCACTTGGGTCTTCCCTTCCACATTTTTTACTCTAGATCTCAAAGGAGTACATGATTTTTATTTCTTTTCTTTTCTATTGATAAGTGAGGCTTATCAGAACTTAGTACATCAATCAGATTTACTAACATCAGAACTTAACAGATAAGAAGCACTATTCTAGTTTTTGACTTAGTAATAAGATACACAAAGTAAACTTCAACTAAGCTCAATATCAGAATTTGCTTGTGTTAAGAGATTTCCTCATAAACAATTACTTCAGACATGGGATCTTTAGTATATTAAAGACTACTAGTTCAGCATCTAGCACAATTATCCTCATTGGATTGAATAGTCACAGAAACATTCATATCACTATCAGAGTTTAGAAATTCACATCAGACAACAATCAGCATTTAAGCATATTTTCAATTTAGGCACAAAATTCACAAAGATAATATTTGTAAATACTGATCATAAAGTCTGATGTATCAGAACATAAACTAAGCAGATTTAGAAAAAGAACCTGAAACCATTCCAAGTTCATTTACCAATCTTGTAAAGGTTGCTTCAAATAGTGGTTTTGTGAAGATATCTGCTAGTTGTTGATCTGTTGGAACAAAATGCAATTCCACTGTACCTTCATCCACATGTTCCCTTATGAAGTGGTACCTAATGCTAATGTGCTTTATCTTTGAGTGTTGAACTGGATTACCTGTCATAGCAATAGCACTTTGATTATCACAATAAATAGGGATTTTAGAATATGTTAACCCATAATCCAGTAACTGATTCTTCATCTAAAGAATCTGTGCACAACAGCTTCCTGCAGTAATGTACTCTGCTTCTGCAGTTGATGTGGAAATTGACTTCTGTTTCTTGCTAAACCAAGAAACTAATCTGCCTCCAAGAAATTGGCAGCTTCCACTTGTGCTTTTCTTGTCAATTTTGCATCCTGCAAAATCTGCATCTGAGTAACCTATTAGCTTAAAGTCTGATTCTCTAGGATACCCCAATCCCAGATCAGCTGTACCCTTAAGGTACTTGAAAATTCTTTTCACAGCTGTTAAGTGAGGTTTTCTTGGATCTGCTTGAAATCTTGCACAAAGACAGGTAGCATACATGATATCAGGTCTACTTGCAGTTAGATAGAGTAGTGAGCCAATCATACCTCTGTAATCAGTAATATCTACTGATGTACCAGTATCCTTATCCAATTTTATTGTAGTGGCCATAGGAGTGGATGCACTTGAACAATATTGAATTCCAAATTTCTTCAACAAATTTCTGGTTTACTTAGATTGACAAATAAAAGTTCCTTCTTCATTTTGCTTGGCTTGAAGGCCCAAAAAATAGCTAAGTTCTCCCATCATACTCATTTGATATCTTGACTGCATTAGCTTGGCAAACCTTTTACAAAGTCTGTCATTTGTAGAACCAAAAATGATATCATCAACATATATCTGCACCAAAAGTAAGTCCTTTCCATGGTTGAGATAACATAGTATTTTGTCAATAGTCCCTCTGTTAAATCCACTTTCTAGAAGAAACTGAGCTAATGTCTCATACCATGCTCTTGGAGCTTGCTTAAGGCCATAAAGTGCTTTGTCAAGTCTGTAGACATGATTAGGAAATTTTGAAACTACAAAACCTGGAGGTTGTTCAACATATACTTCTTCTTCCAATTCTCCATTAAGAAAAGCACTTTTTCCATCCATTTGAAAGACTGTAAACCTTTTGTGAGCAGCATAAGCTAAAAATATCCCTATGGCTTCCAATCTAGCAACTGGTGCAAATGTTTCATCATAATCAATTTTCTCCTGTTGAGGATATCCTTTTGCAACCAACCTTGCTTTATTCCTTGTAATTATGCCATCACTATCAGTTTTGTTTCTGAACACCCACTTTGTACCAACAACAGATCTGTTCCTTGGTCTTTGTACTAGGGTCCAGACTTTATTTCTTTCAAATTCATTTAACTCTTCCTGCATTGCTTGCACCCAACCAGCATCTTGAAGAGCTTCTTCCACTTTTTTTGGTTCAGTTTGAGAAAGAAAAGAATGACAGAGACATTCATTTGATGTAGCTATTCTAGATCGGACACCTGCATCAGAATTTCCAATAATTAAGTCAGGTGTATGTGCTTTAGTCCACTTCCTTGCAGATGGAAGGTTTTCTCTAGAACTGGATGCTCCCCCATGATCCATGCTGTCTTCATCAACCTTTTCTGATGCTCCCCCTGAAATTATGCACTCTGAGTTGGATCCTTCAAAATTGGAGTTCCCAGAATTATCAGAACTTGGTCCATCAGAACTTGATGAATTAGAACTTGAAGATCCAGTTGTAGGTTCTGATGCTTCTTGAGATGTGGTTGTATCTTCAGTATGCTCCCCCTGCACAGGTGCATCTTCCTTTGGCGTAGTCACCACAGTTTCAATAACATCAGAGTTTAATCCATCAGAGTTTGCAGTATCAGGATTTAGACTGTCAGGATTTACAGTATCAGAACTTAAAACTTCATTCTCAAATCTCAGTTGATCATGATCATTGAAATCTTTAAGTCCTGTAATCTTCTTATCATCAAAAGAGACATTGATAGATTCCATGGCAACCCTTGTTCTTAAATTGTAGACTCTGAAGGCTTTTGTGGAAAGTGGATATCCAACAACAATTCCTTCATCAGCTTTTAGATCAAATTTGGATAGTTGTTCAGGATGAGTCTTAAGAACAAAACACTTGCATCCAAATACATGAAAATACTTCAGATTTGGCTTCTTTTTCTTTACCATCTCATATGGTGTCTTTCCATGCTTGTTAATGAGTGTTGCACTTTGAGTAAAATAAGCAGTTTGCACAGCTTCAGCCCAAAAATAGGTTAGTAACTTTGCCTCATCAAGCATAGTTCGTGCAGCTTCAATGCCAGTTCTATTCTTTCTTTCAACAACTCCATTTTGCTGTGGAGTTCCAGCAGCAGAGAATTCCTGCTTGATTCCTTGGTCTTTACAGAACTCTTCCATAATCAAATTCTTGAACTCAGTGCCATTATCACTTCTTATGATTTTCACAGAGTCTTTAACCACTTTATCCATTTGTTTAACATGATCAATCAAGATAGATGCAGTTTCACATTTTGTGTGCAAGAAATACACCCATGTGTATCTGGTGAACTCATCCACTATGAGCATAGCATATTTCTTCTTTGCAATAGACATGACATTCACTGGACCAAATAGATCAATACTTAGTAGGTGATAAGGCTCAAGAATTGAAGATTCAGTCTAGCTCTTGAATGAAGATTTTCTTTGTTTTGCCTTTTGACAGGAATCACCAAGGCCATCAGGAGCAAATACTGATTTTGGAAAACCTCTCACAAGATCTTTCTTGACTAGTTCATTTATATTGTTAAAATTTAAATGAGAGAGTTTCTTGTGCCCATTCCAGCTTTCTTCAATTGATGCTCTACTTAACAGACAAATTGCAGAACCATCAGTACTTGTTGAAAGCTTGGCTTTATAAATATTACCATGCCTGTATTCTTTCAGAACAACTTTGCATGTAGATTTGCTTACAACTTCACAGTGTTCTTTAAAGAAATCCACATGATAACCTCTGTCACAGATTTGACTTACACTCAGCAAATTGTGTTTAAGTCCTGAGACTAGAGCTACTTTTTCAATGATGACATTCCCCAGATTGATATTGCCATATCCCAAAGTTTTGCCCATGTTGCCATCTCCATAAGAAACACTTGGGCCAGCTTTCTCCACAAAGTTTGATAGCAGGGCTTTATTTCCAGTCATATGTCCTGAACATCCACTGTCCAGAACTAGGATGTTTTTCCTGTTGCCCTGCAATCATAAAGACCACTAATGATTAGTTTTAAGGACCCAGACTTGCTTGGATCCTTTGGCCTTATTAAGCTTGTTAACATTTGCAGCGGATTT
Source organism: Apium graveolens (assembly GCF_009905375.1). Lineage (NCBI taxonomy): Eukaryota > Viridiplantae > Streptophyta > Magnoliopsida > Apiales > Apiaceae > Apium > Apium graveolens. The sequence goes on from NC_133651.1 coordinate 93,191,687, forward strand.
AGCATCAGAGTTCATGTTAACATTTTTCTTATCAGCATTTACACTATCAGACTTTGCATCAGAACTTACGCTAGAAGGAATAAAGCTAACTTTCTTTAAAGAAGGTTTTATTTGATAATAATTATAGTACAAACTATGATATTCCTTACAAGTATAGATGGAATGCCATAAACTACCACAATGAAAATAAGGATTTTGTGGCCTATATCTAACAGACTGACTCTTAACACCTGACTTTGAAGGTAAGGAGTTTATGTTCTTATTTTTCCTGCAAAAAGAAGCCAGATGGTTAGAATTTCCACAGTTATAACATTTCTTTCTAGGAGCATTAGGAACAGGCTTATAATCATTACTTTTATTCACACCTTCCTTTCCATTCCTATTTTTCCTAGGGAGCTTTACCTTGTTTACATTCTTAACATCTTTCAGCTTATGCTTAAGCTGCTTCTTTATCATTAAGCCTATGTTAACTTCAGTTGGCTTATCCTGTTTTGGTTTGTCAGAAGTTAATTTCTCTTTAACTTCTGATTTATCAATATCAGACTTTACAGCTACAAACTTAACAGGATTAACCTTTGGCTTTTGTTTAACAACTATAGGCTCAATTTTTACAGTTCCATTATCATTCTTATCATCTTCATAACCTAAGCCTTCTTTCCAGTTTCCACTACTTAACAAATTCTGAGTTGTTCAGCCAGAGTTAGTCCAAGTCCTTATAATCTCTCTTTCCTTTTCTAACTCAGTTTTTACATATTCATTTATTTTAAGTACTTCATCCCTAACATAAAATGCATCATCTCTATCTTTCCGAGTTTGATGGAACATGACTAACCCTTTTTCTAAATAATCATTCTTCTTTTTATAAGCAAGATTTTCAGAAGTTAATCTTTCATATGTTAAAGTTTGATCTCTATAAATAATGAACATGGTTTTAAGATATCTTCTCAACTCAGTAATATCATCAGTATGAAAGGCATAAGTAGTTTGAGGTACCTTGAACTCAGCATATCAGAACTGCTATTAGCATTTGCCATCAAGGCATATTTCACCTCACTTTCAGAATCTGAAGTGTCTGTCCAGCTTTTCTTCTTTGTGACAAGAGCCTTGCCTTTGTCACTCTTCACTTTCTTGCAATCAGGAGATATGTGGCCTTTCTCACCACAGTTGTAGCACTTGACATTTGAGTAATCTCCTCTGTCAGACTTTCCTCATTTGCCTTCAGATTTTCTGAAACCCTTCTTATCAGAATTTGCACCTTTCCTGGAAAATTTCTTTCCCTTTCTGAATTTCCTATATGCAATCCTTGTGATTCCTTTCACCATAAGAGCACACAGCTTCATCATCTCTTCATCAGCATCTATCTCAGGTAAACTTTCAGTTTCTGAGTCATCATCACTATCACAACTTGATGACTCAGTATCAGACTTTGTGATGAGAGCTTTTCCTTTGCCTTTTCTTGAGGCAGCTGCTTTGGGGGATTCTTCCTCATCCTTTAGAGCAACTATCCTTGACTTTCTTCCATTCCTCTTGCTTCTTTGTTCCATCTCAAGTTCATGAGTCTTGAGCATCCCATAAATTTCATCAAGAGTTGTTTCTTCAAGATTATAGTTGTCTCTTATAGTGGTGGCCTTCAAATCCTAACTTTCAGGAAGAGCTAACAGGAATTTAAGGTTTGAATCTTCAAGATCATATTCCTTGTCAACTAGTGACAAATCATTCAAGAGTTTGACAAATCTTTCATATAAACCAGTCAATGACTCATCAGGTTTTGAGTCAGAGTGCTCATACTCTTAAGTGAGTATAGTCTTCCTGTTCTTCTTAATTGAATCAGTTCCCCGGCATCTTGTCTCCAAGGCATCCCATATCTCCTTTGCGGTCTTGCAGTTAATTACCCTGTTTGACAAGACATTATCAATGGCACTATGCAGCAAGTGTCGTACCTTAGCATCCTTAGCAATCGATTCAGCAGTGTAATCACTCTTCTCCTTTGGTATAGACTTTGCTGGTTCACTTGCAACTACAACAGAGAGTTTGGTTGGCTTGTGTGGTCCTTCATTGATTCTGTCAAGGTATTCTAGATCTGTAACTTCTAGAAACATAGATATCCTTACCTTCCATATGGGATATTCAGATGGTTTCAGTATGGGAACTCTAATAGTCTCATATCGATTATGGATTTGATTCTTTGGAGGTTCTTCAGTTTTGGTGGGCTTGGTTGGATTTTGTTCTTCTTCAGACATGATTGTTTTTTGATCTTAAACTGTTTGTGTGTTAACAGATCTGCTCTGATACCACTTGTTAGGTCTCACACACTGTAGAATGGGGTTGAATACAGTGTTTATCACAATCAAATCGAATATAAGAACACAAGTAATAGAAAATAGATTTTATTCAACACAATAAACTCTGTTACAATATGGAACTGTCCTCTCTCAGTGATGAACAAATTATCACGAGAGCTGCTAGGGTTACAATGAATAATAACTTCGATTATGGTAACACACATAGTGTAAACCCTATGTCTGTGTTTATATACTACACAGTTACAAGATTAATTCTAATTGATATAGAATATAATTCTGCTTTCTAAAATATATCAACTAGTTATCTTTTTCTTCCAAGTATTCTATTTTTCATAGAATTCCTTCTTCATGCATATATGTTCTTGCGTTTGTCTTGATCTTCTTTCCTTTCAATCAGCCGCCTTCCTTATCTGAAAGTCTCCTTAAGTCCTGATATTATCTCCTGATAAATATCTCCTGATAACTTAAGTTCTGACAACTTAAGTGTTGATATCTTAAGTTATGACTTCAGTATAAGTACTGATTTCCAGTTAAGTAATGATTTGTCCTGTTAAGTAAGATCTGAAAACTAAACACAAAGCATATTAGTCATGACATTATCAAATATATCTAACAGAGCTTTTCTGAATAAGGTATCTAACTTTGATGCCCTTCCATTATCTCATTGCAAATAGGCTATTCACTGTTATATGGTCATATTTTTTATTATGGTAACACAATCATGCAATTCCTGATAGCTAGAATTAGTGATAGAGATGGTGGTATTGGTTACACTAGGTTCTTACAATTTATTTTCACATATCTTTTGCCTAATGTGAGTTTTAAGAAAGATGAATTGCTAATAATTTTTTAAATCAACTCTAAGTCACTGACTGATTTAACAGAAAGAAAGGACAATTTCATGAGAAGTACCAATTTTCCAAGGGAAATATGGATAATTTTGCCTGATAAAATACCTCACAAATATTCAAATTCATAAAATTTGAAACATGGCACATCTCACCCTGTTCTTGACCCAATTGTTTCTTAACCTACCAAATCTAAACACCAAATCACCTTTGATTCCTCTCAAAAGGAATCAATTGTAAAATTAAAACCAATAGTTAAGTCTGATGTGTCTGAGAGACTATCAGGTCCAAAGGTTGGTTTACCATCACCTAAATCACTGGAGAAACAAGGTGGAGGAAGGAAGAAAAGTGTACCACCACCAACAAGCATAAAAAAGGGTATAGCTGGAAAGAAAATAAGGACTACAACTAGTATAAAGTTGGTTGATGATCCATCTGATTCTGATAGTGATGGACCAACTATTTTTAAATTGCATGTTAGACCAGTGGGGGTTATTGGTGCTAATACAGAGGAAGAAAAAGCTGGCACTAGAGATGATAGCCCCATATCAAAGAAAAGGAGGCTATTTAAGGCAGCTGACAGGGCTCAAGCTAAACTAAGCAAATCCTGACAGCATTTCATCAGTTCCTGACAAGGCTCAATCAATTCCCAATGAAGTAATAACAGTTCCTGATCAGTCAATTCCCGACTCCTCACCAAAAAAAATTATTGAAGTTTCTTATGAGAGGGTGAGGGTGTTAGATAAGGAAGTTGGACTGGATAAATCTCCTAAAAGAAAAGCTGAAGATGCTATAATGTATGTTAGGAAACAGTACAAGCTGCAGTCTTCACAGAAGGGGTACAATACACAAGAATCATCTTCTCAATATGAAGATGCAACTGAAGAAGACGAAATTCTATTTCGGGTAAATCTACAGATTCTATCTGCATATGTTGAATCCTTTAATGCTAAAAAATTCAAGGAAGAATAAGTGGTTTTGATAGAGAAGAAAGGGCTCAAGAAGGCAAAATCACGATTGCTGTTTCTAGAGCAAATCAAGAATTTCAAAATATGCTTAGAAGATCTAGCAGAAATAGATGGAGGTGTAATGATATGAGGTTGTTATATGAAGAATTTCAAAATATGCACTAGTATTTCCAATATAAATGGAGAAAAATTGGTGATCTTGATTGTGTTAATGAAATGAACTTTGTTCCTGAAGGTATAAGGGTGGATGGTTTACATTGTTCTAACAACATGAGAGATTAGAAATCCTGGATGGTACAAGCTAATGCTCTCAAACTGTCTGCACCATTTACAAGAGCTGAAATTGGGCATCATGAAACTGACTTGGTGAATCTAAGGTTGATTAATTTCACTCTAGCTGATAGTACTGGTCAGGAAGTCACTGTTGATCACTTGGACAGACTTGAAGCAGTGAAGATTATATTGGACAAATATGATGGCTTAGAATCCAAGTAGAAGATTCTACTCTTATTGCAAGGTGATCAAGTTCAATTTCTATCTCTTGATGAACTCTTGATCATGATAACTAAAGAACTCAAGTATATTCATTACTTGCTAAGAGTTAAAGATTAAGCTTCCAAGGGATGGTCAAATATGATTCTTGCAACTATCAAGAAAAGAATACTGGATAATGGTTCTCATTATTCTGGATCTTACATTCCTACTTACATGAATTTTAAAGGTAAAAAAAGTCAACATGAAAAAGGGAGGAGTTGTAATTGAAAATGTCTCACTTAGAGATATATAACTATGAATCCACATGGACCAAAAGCTTAATATGTGTCACTGGAGGAGTTAATGATTGAAAGAACTCCTATCAGAAACTTAAGGGATGCTATCTATCAAATGTTAGATAAATATGAATATGAAAAGAACTTGAAGATCAGATTAGAGGAGATACTGTTGAAAAAGATTGATGACAGGGTTAAGGCCTTTGTTCAGAGATATTGCAGAGTTTATCAAGAAATATGAAGATTAAAGTCTAAAACAAAGTATGCTTTACACTCTATATTTTGTCTCTCTAGTTTTTGGAACTAGACAACACTTTAGAAATTATGCTTATTCTGCAAAGCATAAATTAAGCGAGTTTGTTGGAAATTGTCTATTTCAGGAATCAGGATTTGCTAAGGAGTTAGGATCTGACAGAGGTATCAGGATGTGTAGCCAGTTAGGATCTGTTTAACAGTCATAATTTGTCAAGCCATCAAGATCTGATGCAGACAGGATATACATCAGGATTTAAAGACTGTTAGGATATGATTGAATAAGTCACAGCTACAGGATAAATCAGAATCTGTTGATTTATAGGATCGTAGTTGTTGATTTAGATATGTATAGAAACTAGATAAATTATAGTGTAACATATCGGTTAATTTGTAGGAATTGATTTTAGTTGTGTGATATAGAAACACAGATTAGGTTATCACTTTGTGATGTGCACAACTCGAGTATTCTATAACCTAGCCGCTCTTAAGAATATTTTTTGTGAGAGTTTTGTAACAGTTTGTTAAAGATCAATATTAACTTTTATTTGATTAAACTGTTTATTGTTATTCTTACTTTACTTCTTTTATCAATCAATTTGTTTGATAATTATATCCAACCCCCTTAAACAATTATCATTACTGGGCAACAGCATGACTCAAGTATAATCTGATCAGTATGAGTTAAATATGTGACAGAGGTTACCATGTGACTTTTTATGTAGAACATTATGAAATTGTCAGTAAATCAGATAGAAATGTTGCAATTACTGATTACAGACATGGTAACTTATATGAAGCCAGGGTCTCCATATATACTGATGGTTCTTGTTATTCCCAAGGAACTAACAATGAGATTTACAGAAGGGGGGTTGAATGTAAATCTCAAAACTTTTTCAAGTTTTGAGCAGTTTCAAAGGCTAAGTGTTTTGATGAACAGTTGTGTATGAATTGCTTTGGGCAGGTGCAGACATATATATATTCAAAACACAAATGTAAAGAACACAAAGGCTTTAAAAACTTTTTTGGTGGATTTGTTGTTCCACCAGAGATGTGTATTTCAGAAAATCTGTGATTCAAAAGAATTGATCACAACTGCGTCCTAGTACAAACTAGATGATTTTCTCTCTATGTTTTTCTAAACAGCTCTGGAAAATTCACCATATAATTACTAGCTGCAACTTGGTTTATATATCACCAAGTTTATAAGTGAAGACAAAAGTACAAATACAATTAAAAAGATTCTTCACATGTTTCTTCTTCATTTCTCTATCTAATGCGATCTAGGATAATCTGTGAATCTTTGAATACTTCCTTGTTTGCACCAGAATGGAAATGCTGCATTTTCTTGATTCCTCCAAGAGGCTACCACATTCCAATTGTCTCTGTCAACCCATGTGCCTCTATCAGCTTATGAATTATCACTGTCAACTACTATTGAATTGAGCATCCGTTGAAGCTTTCATCCGTTGATGGCTTTATCCGTAGATGCATTAGCAGTTGAAGCTTTATCCGTTGATGCACTCATCCGTTGATGGATATTATCCGTTGAAGCTTTAGAGACATCCATTGAAGCTTTGTTTCTCATCCGTTGAAGGCCTTTAATTTATCAGTTGATACTACTTCACTTATACAAAATTACAAGGCATGAAATATTTACAATTAGCCCTCCTATTTGCATATCCACTAGTAGTCAACATGACTTATAATTTCCCACAATCATTTAAGAATTATAACTTAAATACAGAAACTGAAATGTGCTACAATACTAAACTTATTTCTAAGTAAGGCTACTCCATCAACGGATAGCCAGAATGGTCTTATCCGTTGAGGCTACAAACACTAGATTTCTACTTAAGTGTTTTGTTTAACTTTTCATCAAACTAATACACATATTCCTAACAATCTCCCCTATTTATGTCTACTGGAATTGTAGGCATAAATTTGGGTTTAACTTGATGATAACAAAACACTTAACAAATATATGAACTGAAATCAAGTAGAAATTCAAAAGTGCTGCAAAAGTGTATGAACTGAGATAGAATCGAAGAATTATATTGTTACCAAGGATGCTCCTTTAGGCTGAGCAGATTATTTTCTTTTCCTTTGATCCCTTGTATTCTTCCCTAGCCTCCTGTCATTTTCCTCTACTTGGAGTTGGGGTTGTCTGTAGAATTCAGCTTCATCTTCTTCACTAATGTCCAACTTAGATTGCATGTCCTTGAGAGTTTCATTACTGGAAATTTTAAGCTGGTCTTCAAGTCTGAAAAATTTTCTGACTCCTTTATTGTCTCTGAACTCCATCAACCAATGAGGTGATTTATGAATTGTAATTCCATGCTCAGGTATGAGTAATGTTCTAGGCAAGGAATTAGACTCCCACCAAGTTTTCCTTATGCTGGCAATCTTGTTGAGAATCTCAGTTTTGGCAGTCCTGGTAAAGCCAGAATCCCTTTTGATAGCTGAGTAGACTCTAACCAAAGTAGAATAGCCTTCATTCAGAATTCTTTGAAGAGGCCAAGTCCTTTCCTCACTTCCTTTATATTTGAACACTAGCCTTTCTGGGAGCTGTTTGTATGCACTTATTCCCCTTACTTCCTCCAGCTCATCCAGATAGAGTTCAATATCTGTAAACTCCTTTATGTCATAATTGTGAACATAATCTTCCTTTGAGGCTTGTGGCTTAGGCTTAGGTTTATATTTCTGAGTGAATTTACTTGAGGTTAGGGGAGGTGTAGATTTGGATTTTCTTTTCAGTTTCTTTGGTGGTGGAGAGGTAGTTAGGAAGGTATGCAAGTTGATGGTGTCCCAATCAATAGGTTCCTCTTTAGGGATGATTGGTTCATCATGGACATTTATACTAGGATCAGCAAGAAAAGGTTGAGGAATGGAAGGTAGTGGTTTAGATTTTGATTGCGTTTCTTTAGTGTCATCTCCACTTTTCCTTTTTGCATTGGCCTTCCTTCTTTTCCATTTCCGCCATTCCTTTCTTTCATCCACACTCTCACCAACCACATTCCCCATATCCACATTTCTGCTTTCAATCTTGTCTTCTTCACTCTTGTCTTCAATCTTCTTCTTTTCTTCATCCTGACTTGACTTTAGCTATTTTTCAAGCTTTGCTTGTGCTCTTTTGTCAGCCTTCAGCTTTTTAGCTTCTTCCTTTAACCTCATGGTTTCTTCCCTCTTGGCTTTAGAGAATTTGGGATGTCCTTGCATCACACGGATACTCTTTCCCTCTCTATAAATGATATCCATATTCATTCTTTCCACTACATCATTGGTCTGTTTGTGCTTCATGATGTTGCCACCCAAAACTTTGTCTTCATCAGGTTTTGGAAGAGGAAAATCTACTTCTTTTGATTGATTAAAGTTTAGAGGGTTCTTTGTAGAGTCCCTGTTGGATCTAGTGGATGGCTTGAGTACCATGGGTTTCAAATTCCTAAAGGAAGTTTCTCCACCCTTATTCCTCCTTACTGGCTTGTGCTCCATAATTATTGGCTCAACCTTTGTGCTATGTTTCACAGATAATGATTTTGAAGTTTTAGAGCCAAACACTTGTTGCATCCTTTCATCAATTCTTTTTCTTTGCTCCTTCACCTTCATCTCAGCTGCTGCTAGCTGGATTATATCAATTCCATCAAGCTTTCCTTTGATTTGAAGTGTTGGAGAAGTAGTGATGGCAGGAACTAGCACTTTGGATATTTGGATGTTTGTAGATGGCTCCCCTCCCTCTTCTTTATTCTCCCCCTTTTTGTTATCATCAAGGAGAGGAGTCAAGCCTTGTGCTTTAGCCAGTTGCATGAGTAGACTTGTCTGAGACTGTTGATTTTGAAGAATGGTGACCACAGAGTTTTCAATGACATGAACTCTGTCCTCTAACTTGGCCAGCCTCTTTTCAGCATCTGATTCTCTTCTTAGTCTCAGTAACAAGTCATGCATGACTGAATCCAGCTTCTCAGAATTGTAGGATTTTAAGTCAGCTATATCCTTCTTGAGCTCATTCATACTTAGATTCTGCCTTAATTGATTTAGCTTCATGAGATGTAGAGAATCTAGGTGGGCTTGAAGAAGAGCCTTGGTACCAGCATTGGAGGTGTTCTGAATGGCTCTTTGGATTGACATGATTTGTTAGACTAAGGAGACATTGAATTGTCCTGGTGTTGACTCCTTTGTCAATGCCCATTCAGGTAAATCTGGAATAGAACTTGGGCCTTCATCTCCCCCTAAGTTCATGCTTCCATCAAATGAAACAGAGTCATCATCATTAGAATTTACTCCAAATTCTTCAGATGGCTCACCAGCTATAGAAGGCATCAAGTTGACAGCAGCTTTATCCCTTTGTAGAGATTCTGAAGTATATACTAGATTTAAGGTCCTTTCTGCCTCCTCATTGCCCTGAGTAGCCAACAATTGATAGGCTGACACAGAATGAGTAAAAGTGTCAGCATCCAAGGAAATGTTATCAATTACAGCCATGTAATGTTGCTGAAATTCTCTTTCCTTTTCAGCATCATCCACAATCATTGACTCATTAGCAATGGCTGGATCCACCCTTATTCCTTCTGTACCTGCTTTTCTCTCAATTTCTCTCTTTTCTTGCATCAGGGGCTCCCTCTGGCTCACACTCCTCACACCCTCACCCTCACCTACTAAGGTGGCACTCCTCTCACTTTCTTTTGCCATGCTGGAAGAAATAGCATGCATATTTAGACTCTCAAGCTCTCCTTTTTCCTGGGAGCAACCCAGCCTCTAACTCAAATTTTCACTCCCTTCTCTCAAACCTAGAAGTGATTGTACAGTAACCATGTCTTCTACACTTGGAATTGATTCAGTTATTTGTGTAGAGACTATCAACGGATAGGGAGTATCTGTTGAAGTAGAAACTGATGGTATCAACGGATAACTGCTATTAAGCTTATCCGTCGAAGAACAACCACTTGTCAACGGATGAGGAATATCCGTTGAAGAATGAAAAGAAGTAGAAATTGAAATTGACATAATTGTTGAATCTGTGTAGATTGATTTTAATTTAGGTGACACAGATTCTTCAACTAAGTCTGAAAGAATTAGTTGATGATCCAACAAATCATCTAATAGATAATGATCACCAGTATTTGAGTGGGGCTCCTCCTTGAGTTATAAAGAGGGAGAATCAGGAATTGATGTGAATATCATGTCCACATCCAGAGATGGTGATGGAGAATTTGGTGATTGATGTGTGTCAATTTTGAGAGAATGGGTCTGTGACTCCACATTTGTTGAAGTCACATCAAGCTGAATTTGAGAAGGCATAGATACAGGTTGGTGTATCTGTGCAGTGTGTGCACTCTGTATGGAAACTAAGGTTTTGATCCTCTTTCTTCTTGTAAAGGCTTTTACAGGAGAGTGTGTGGCTTTAGTGTCCCTCCTTCTTTTGTTCTGTGTCCCTGGTTGGGGATTATTTTCAATAGCTGCACCCTTTTGGGAGGATGCAACTAGGGATGAGTTTGAATCCTTTTCAACCACCACAGTCTTTTGAGAAACTGTGGCTTGGCTAGCTGGGGTACCACTCACCTCTTCTACCTTATCCTGGGGGGTTTCTTGATGTTCACCCTTCCCCTCACCACTCACACCCTGTTCACTCCCCTCAGGGTTTATGGTAGTTGTTACAACTGTTGTCTTTTGAGAAACAACAGAGGTGTCTTTCTTTGACTTTGGTCTTGAAACTTTAGGTTTGGTGGCCTTGGTAGGAATCTGTTGGGTCAAAGACGCAGATTTCATGGCCACACTTGAAGGCAAAGAAATAATGGGGTTGGAAGTAGTAGGAGTTGAAGAAGCATTTATCTCACTTACCTTAGGTGCATTCATTATTGGCAAATATACCAATGGCACCTGATTGTTGAGGTTAATTCTCAAAAGGTCTGCAAGGACCCTTTTCTCTTGTGCTCATCATTTGAGCTTATTACTCTCATTGGTTATGACCAAACCTTCAGCAACATGGTTAGCCAATAACATAAAAAATCTAGCATAGTAGATGTTATGAGGTCTATTGGCTTTGTTACCTAACCTGGTACCTAATTCTAGCATGACATAGTTGCTAAATTAAAATACCTATCAGAAACTAGCATATAGAGCATATTAACTAGAGATGAAGTTATTGCATCAAAATTACTAATTTTCCCAGAGAAAACCTTGATAAAGGCATCACCAAGAAAACTCCATTCTTTCCTAAGGCCTTTTCTTCTAATACTCCCTAAACTAGCAGAATCAAACGAATAGCCTATGGAATCTAACATGCTAGATACATCATTATCAGTGTGTGGTGTCATGGCATTGTTCTCAGGTAGTTTGAAACGGGACTGTATATCATCACAGTTAATACAGTAATCTTTACCTTTGAGAGTGAAAGAGATGGTCATATCAGTGGGGTTGAACTTTGCAGTTGTCTAAATCTCCTCAATTACCTCACAGTAAATAGTTGGGGATTCCAGATTGCATAACTTAGTTTGCAATTTTTGATGAAGTCCATCATCTTGTGATAATCTGAGTGGGCTTCATTCTTTTCCACCAAAGCTACGAAATTGTTTTTCTCATAGATAAATCCAGACTGGGACATTATCTTTACTACTGGTGCCATTGTAGTGGGTAGAGGTTACAGAGAAAAGTTGAGAGTTTTGGGAGAGAAAGAGAGTAAAAGCTTTTGAAAAATTGCACGAAAGCGTAAAGTGAAAATAAGAATTCAAGGGGTTTTTATACTTTCTCTAATTAAAACGTAAGGAGAATGATTAAACAATATTTTTAAGTAAATTATAGCCGTTTGAGAATAAAGAAAACTGTATGAATTCTAAAAACTGCCTTTAATACAAATACATACAACTGTGTATATATATATGTATCAACGGTTAAGTAAAAGAATCAACGGTTGTGACTTACTTAAAACAACTGATGTGACACTTCAACGGATGATGTAAATAGTTATCCGTTGAAGATTAACACAGTTTTATCCGTTGAAGGATAAAATTACCATAAATGTATTTGTCTTTCAACGGATAGTGAACATCCGTTGATAGAACAATTTTGGCTTTCAACGGATAGGGAATATCCATTGATAGAATAATCTTTACTTAAAGCCAACTTTGTTCTTGCAATAAATTCATTTCAGGCTTCAAAAAAAATTATAATAAGGACATGAATTTATGAATAATTAAGCATACCTAGCTCACTTACTAATCTTGTGAATGTTGATTCATCAAGTGGCTTGGTAAATATGTCTGCAATCTCCTTTTCACTTAGAACAAAATGAAGTTCCACTATACCATTCATCAAATGTTCCCTTATGAAGTGGTACTTGATGTCAATGTGCTTGGTTCTTGAGTGCTGCACTGGATTTTCAGTAATGGCAATGGCACTTGTGTTGTCACAGAATATAGGAATTTTATCAACAATTAGCCCATAGTCAAATAGTTGATTCCTCATCCATAGGTATCTGTGCACAACAGCTACCCGCAGCAATGTACTCAGCTTTAACTGTTGATGTAGAAACAGAATTTTGCTTCTTGCTGAACCATGACACAAGCTTATTCCCTAGAAATTGACAGGTGCCAGTTGTACTTTTCCTGTCTATTTTGCAACCTGCATAATCTGCATCTGAGTAGCCAATTAGATCAAAACCAGACTCTCTAGGGTACCAAATTCCTAGATTTGGTGTCCCTTTGAGATATCTGAAAATTCTTTTAATAGCCACTAAGTGAGATTCTTTAGGGTCAGCTTGAAATCTAGTACAAAGACATGTAGAAAATATTATATCAGGTCTACTAGCAGTTAAATATAGAATTGAACCAACCATGCCTCTATAACTTGAAATATCCACAGACTTTTCAGCCTTGTTTAATTCAAGCTTGGTGGCAGTGGCCATGGGAGTTTTTGCAGATGAACAATCCATTAAGTCGAACTTCTTTAAAAGATCATAAATATATTTAGTTTGACTAATGAAAATTCCACCACTAACTTGTTTAACTTGTAAACAAAGAAAATAAGTTAGCTCTCCCATCATGCTCATTTCATATTTACTTTGCATTAACTTAGCAAACTTTTTACAAAGCTTATCATCTGTAGAACCAAATATAATATCATCTACATAGATTTGAACAAGTATTGTAGAGCCATTAACATTTCTAAAGAAAAGAGTTTTGTCAACAGTACCTCTTGTGAAGTAATTATCTAGAAGAAATTTTGACAAAGTCTCATACCAGGCTGTAGGTGCTTACTTTAGTCCATAGAGTGCTTTCAACAGATAATACACATAGTCTGGAAAATTTGGATCTTCAAATCCTGGAGGTTGGCTTACATAAACTTCTTCCTCCAATTCTCCATTCAGAAATGCACTCTTGACATCCATTTGATAGACTTTGAAATTGGCATGGGCTGCATAGGCTAGAAAGATTCTGATGGCTTCAAGTCTTGCAACTGGAGCAAATATCTCATCAAAATCTATTCCCTGTTGTTGAGAATAGCCCTTGGCAACCAATCTGGCTTTATTCCTTATGACAATGCCATTTTCATCCATCTTGTTCCTGAATACCCATTTTGTGTCAATATAGCTCTTGTTCTTTGGCTTGGGTACCAGCTTCCATACCTTGTTCCTCTCAAATTGGTTTAGCTCCTCTTGCATTGCTAAAATCTAATCTGGATCCAATAGAGCTTCTTCCACTCTCGTAGGTTCCTTCTGTGATAGAAAACTACTGTATAGACATTCATCTTGAGTAGCCCTTCTAGTCTACACCTTAGATGTTGCATCACCAATGATCAATTCAAAAGGATGATTCTTGGTCCATTTCCTTTGAGGTGGTAGATTAGCTCTAGATGAGGTTGCCTCAGTATTGTCATGATGTGAGATAGAGTGTTGATTGGTTGAAACTCCCCCCTGATTACTGATCCTTTGAAAGGAACTGGGAGTTCTATCAACTGATGAAGTGAATTGATTATCCGTTGATAGACTATGATCAACGGATGCTTCATTATATACTTCAACAGATGATGCACTTTGTCTTTCAACGAATGCTGCATTACTTCTATCAACGGATGTTGAATTATGACTTTCAACTGATGCAGCATTTTGTGCATTATCCAAAGGCAGATTTTGAATTCTTTTCGAGGTGCCTTCTCCATCATTCTCATCTTCACTATCATCACAATATATCTCAATGTTGTCAAATTTGAGTCCTTCATGATGTCCCTCATCTGTTAGTCCATCAATCTTTTTATCATCAAACACAACATGCACAGATTCCATGACAATGTTGGTTCTTAGATTGTAGACCCTATATGATTTTCCAGCAGAATAACCAACAAATATTCCTTCATCAGCATTTGCATCAAACTTCCCTTTATGATCAGGTCGATTCCTTAGAATGTAGCATTTGCAACCAAAGACATGAAGAAAGTTTAAAGTTGGTTTTCTTCTCTTGAACAATTGATAGGGAGTCATGCCTTTTGCCTGATTGATTAGAGAAATATTCTGAGTGTAACATGCACAGTTAACAGCCTCAACCCAAAAGTATGTTGGGAGTTTTGACTCTTCAAGCATTGTTCTTGCAGCTTCAATTAGTGATCTGTTCTTCCTTTCCACCACACCATTCTGTTGTGGAGTCCTTGGAGCTGAGAACTCATGCATGATCCCATTTTCTTCACAGAACAACCTCATGGTAGAGTTCCTGAACTCAGTTCCATTGTCGCTCCTAACATTCCTTACTTTAAAATCTGGATTATTGTTGACTTTCTTGATGTGATTGATAATGATTTCACTAGCTTCATCCTTTGATTCAATAAAGTAGGTCCATGAAAACTTTGAAAAATTATCTACAATCGCTAGGAAATATCTTTTCCTTGAAATTGACAATACATTGACTGGTCCAAAAAGATCCATGTGTAGCAGTTGTAATGGTTCATCAATTGCTGATTCAAGCTTCTTACTAAATGATGCTCTCTTTTGCTTTCCTTTCTGACAAGCATCACACAGTCCATCCCTTGAGAATTCCACTAGAGGCATTCCTCTAACTAAGTCCTTTTTGACTAGATCATTCATTGTCTTGAAATTCAAATGGGACAGCTTCTTGTGCCATAACCAACTTTCATCTGGACTTGCTTTGCTGAAAAGACAAGTAATTGAATCTGCATCTGTAGAGTTGAAGTCAGCCAAGTACACATTCCCTTTTCTAACTCCAGTTAGAACCACTTTGTTGTCCTTCTTACTTGTGACAACACAGGCTTCAGAATTGAAGGAAACAGTATTCCCTCTGTCACATAGTTGACTGATGCTCAATAGATTATGTTTGAGACCATCAACTAAAGGTTATACTGTTTGAGATCAAGCCATATCCCATAGTGAACCCTTTGTTGTCATCTTCAAAGGTTATGCTAGGGCCAGCTCTCTCCTTGAACTCTGTGAGCAGGGTGAAATCTCCTGTCATGTGCCTTGAACAACCACTGTCCAAGTACAATAGATTCCTTCTTTTTCCCTGCACACAACAAAATCAAATCAAGTTGATTTTGGTACCCAAGTTTCCTTGGGTCCAGCCTTGTTAGTCTTTTTCGTAGACTTCATACCTCCTGCATCTTTTGACTTAGATAACATTGGGTCAACCTTGGTCTCAGATGTAGTTGGTTGAAGTGTAGGGTTAGTCACAGAATCATTTAGCACATTTGGTTGAATTTGATAAGGCATAGATTGTGCAAATATATTATTCCACATAGGCATGTTGTATGGCATTTGAGGTATACCGAATGCAGCAAAGTAAGGATTATTAAAATATGGCATGTTTGCAAAATGTGCATGAGGATTCTGTTGAGACATAACAGGCATAGTATACAGAGGTGACATAGACATATTAGGCATGGAAGGAGTTAAAGGCATGGGAGCATTCTTAACAGACTTGCAGTTAGCAGATAGATGATTAACACTTTTGCAATGCACACAACTTTTTCTAGGAGCATACTTATCAGGTGTGTAATTATTGTGTTTGTTAATCCCTACCTTCCCATTTCTAATAGATTTCCTTTTAGTTTCCTTTTTATCCTCAACCATCTTAAGCCTATTTTTCAACTGATCTAAAGTCATGTGTCCTATATTCACCTTACCGGTATCTTTGGATGTGCTAGCTTCTTCTTTGACAAAGTTCTTGGAAGTTGAACCAAACTTCTGATTGAGATTTTTCAAATTATTTTTTTTAGAAGCACTTGCCTGTTTTGATTGATGAGCCTTCAACGGATGCTCATTTTCTTCCTTCAACGGATAACTTTCATCATCCGTTGATTCCACATCCGTTGACAATCCATCAATTAATTCTACTTCCTTTTTGTTTTTCTTCCAGGCATTCTCACAAAGTGATTCAATTCCCTGAACCTTGACAATCTGAGCACTAACATCCCTAGATGTTTTCCAGGCCTTGATTACATCTTGTTCACGTTCTAATTGTTTAGAAAGAATTTCTACTTTCTTAACAGATTCTTCTAGTTCACTCTCAACAGATAAATATTTGATTTTAATCTTTTCAAGCTCAATTACCTTACCCTCTAACACAACATTCCTATCACTTAAAAATAGATTATTCTCTTTAATTCTTGTGTTTTCTTTAGCTAGTGATTTAAGGGAAACACGCAAATGATATAATTCATTGGACATATCATTTATAGCTTCATTGCATTCAATCTTAGAAAGCTGAGAGAGGTCAGTTGTAATTTCCTGGTTGCTTGATGAACTAGTTTCATTTTCATCAGAATTAGCCATCAGGGCTAGGTTGACATATTCCATATCATCATCTTCATTGGCTCCATCCGCTGCCCAGTCATCCTGAGTCAGAAAAGCTCTTTCCTTTTGTTTGAGCAAATCGAAATATTTCTTTTTGGAATCCACTTGCTCAAATTTCTTCTTATCAGAAGTTGGCTTTCTGCACTCATTTGCAAAGTGTCCACTTATGCCACAGTTATAACATTTGAACTTAGATTTGTCCACCATGTTATTATTTGACTTAGTGAATTTAGCATTTTTCTTGAATTTCATCTTTGCAAACCTCCTGGACAGAAAAGCCAGATGTTCATCAACATCATCAGAGTCATCTTGACTGGAACTATCTTCAACCTCAGCAACTTGCTCCTTTCCCTTGCTTGATTCTGATTTGCTTGTGCCAATTCTGAGACTTGGCATTGTCTTTTCTTCATTCCTGGCTTCAGTCTTCTCCTTGTCAGCTACAAGTGCAACTGATCCACCTTTTCTCTTTCCCTTTTCCAATAGCTCATCTTGCTCCATCTCAAGTTCATAGGTCTTCAAAATTCCATATAATCTTTTAAGTGTGAAGTCCTTATAATCTTGAGAATTCCTTAATGAAACAGTCATAGGCTTCCATTCCATTGGTAGAGACCTCAGAAATTTTAAGTTGGAATCCTTGACTTGGTACACTCTGCCATATAGCTTCAATCCATTCAACAGTTTCTAAAATCTATTGAAGGTATCATTCAGTGATTCTCCTTCTTCAAAATGAAAATATTCATACTGTTGAATGAGAAGCTGCATTTTGTTTTCTCTAACTTGTTCAGTGCCTTCACAGATAAGTTGCACAGTATCCCAAATTTCCTTAGCAGTTTGGCTGTTAATGACATTATCAAACATATCTTGATCTAGGCCATTAAACAGAATGTTCATGGATTTCTTGTCCTTGTGAACTTCTTCAATATCTTCATCAGTCCATTCTGCTTTTGGCTTGGGGATAGACTGTCCAATAGCAACTGTGGCAATTGCAGCTGTGGCCACCTTGTGAGGGATGTGAGGACCATTTTCAATGCAGTTGATGTAGCTTTCATCTTGAGAGAGAAGATGTAGATGCATCTTCACTTTCCAGTGATGGTAATTATCTCTTTCCAAGATTGGAATCATTACACCAATATCCTTCTTACTCATGATGTTAGTAGAATAGATCTTTAAACTCTTTGTAAGTTAAGAGCTTGCTCTGATACTAATTGTTATTCCCAAGGAACTAACAATGAGATTTACAGAAGGGGGTTGAATGTAAATCTCAAAACTTTTTCAAGTTTTGAGCAGTTTCAAAGGCTAAGTGTTTTGATGAACAGTTGTATGTGAATTGCTTTGGGCAGGTGCAAATAGATATATGTTCAAAACACAAATGTAAAGAACACAAAGGCTTTAAAAACTTTTCTGGTGGATTTGTTGTTCCACCAGAGATGTGTATTTCAGAAAATCTGTGATTCAAAAGAATTGATCACAGCTGCATCCTAGTACAAACTAGATGATTTTCTCTCTATATTTTTCTAAACAGCTCTGGAAAATTCACCATCTAATTACTAGCTGCAACTTGGTTTATATATCACCAAGTTTACAAGTGAAGATAAAAGTACAAATACAATTAAAAAGATTCTTCACATGTTTCTTCTTCATTTCTCTATCCAATGCGATCTAGGATTATCTGTGAATCTTTGAATACTTCCTTGTTTGCACTAGAATGGAACTGCTGCATTTTCTTAATTCCTCCAAGAGGCTACCACATTCCAATTTTCTCTGTCAACCCATGTGCCTCTGTCAGCTTATGAATTGTCACTGTCAACTGCTATTGAACTGAGCATCCGTTGAAGCTTTCATCCGTTGATGGCTTTATCCGTTGATGCATTAGCAGTTGAAGCTTTATCCGTTGATGCACTCATCCGTTGATGGATGTTATCCGTTGAAGCTTTAGAGACATCCGTTGAAGCTTTATTTCTCATCCGTTGAAGGCCTTTAATTTATCAGTTGATACTACTTCACTTATACAAAATTACTAGGCATGAAATATTTACAATTAGCCCTTCTATTTGCATATCCACTAGTAGTCAATATGACTTATAATTTCCCACAATCATCTAAGAATTATAACTTAAATACAGAAACTGAAATGTGCTACAATACTAAACTTATTTCTAAGTAAAGCACCTCCATCAACGGA
The DNA here is from genome assembly GCF_009905375.1 of Apium graveolens. Taxonomy (NCBI): domain Eukaryota; kingdom Viridiplantae; phylum Streptophyta; class Magnoliopsida; order Apiales; family Apiaceae; genus Apium; species Apium graveolens. Next base: position 93,210,798 of record NC_133651.1, read on the forward strand.
TAGCCAGAATGGTCTTATCCGTTGAGGCTACAAATACTAGATTTCTACTTAAGTGTTTTGTTTAACTTATCATCAAACTAATACACATATTCCTAACAGTTCTGAAATATGTCTACTTAGTAGAGAAACTGTAGAAGATAGATGGGACTGACATAAAAGACTTTCCCATCTGAATTTTAACAACATTATTGAACTTGTAAAGAAAGATCTTGTGAGATGATTTCCCAATGTAGTATTTACTCTTGATGGCTTATGTAACTCATGCCAGAAAGCCAAATTAATAAAATCATCTTTCAAGAGTAAAACTGAATCTCAATTCTTGAATAATATTACTTACTTCATATTGATCTTTTTAGTCCAGTAAATGTAATATCTATTGCAAAGAAGAGGTATGCACTTATAATTGTTGATGAATATAAAGGATATACATAGGTGTCTTTATGCACACCAAGGATGAGACTCCATCCATTCTTCTTGATCATGTAAGAGAACTGGAAAAAGGATCAACACACAAAGTAAAGATCATTAGAAGTGACAATGGAACTGAATTCAAGAACATCACTATGGAAGAATACTGTAAGTACAAGGGGATTAAAAATAAATTTTCTGCCCCTGGAACTCCACAACAAAATGGATTTGTTGAAAGAAAGAATAGAACTTGTTACGTATTGATTCTCAATGATCAGAAGAAGCTCATGATCTGGCTATTCGGGTGTCATCAGTATTTGATGTGTCATCAGGTATTGACACACCATCAGCATTTGGATGTCATCAATATCTGGAGACAGTCAGCTTTGAATATTTCTTATGTTCCTTGTATTGTGGAGTAGATATCTTTTACGTCTGAGTTATAGGACTTTATATATTCAGTTGAAGATATGTATTAGTTTTGGTTAGCTTTTGATAATGCATATCTTAGATTGTTTAGTTGTAGCTGTGTAGTATATAAACACAGTTTGGGTCAACACATAGTGTATCGATCTCGAGCAACATACGACCTAGCAGCTCTCAAGAACATCAGTATTTCTTGAGAGAGTTTTGTAACAGTTTTTATCAGAAATATAAAAAGTTGTTATATTTTATTACTTGTTCGAAACATTTATACAATTATATCCAACACCCCTTAAACAATTGTATTTTACTGGGCAATAATTGGTATCAAAGCAAACTGATAAACTTACAATCAAAAGCGATCTAAACATGACAAGTATGAAAGTATTAAAATCCCCATTCCGAAAAAGACTGAATATCCTACCTGGAACGTGAAGATGCTCATGCACCCGGAAGCTACAGATCCAGATTAATTATCTCGACATAATTAATGATGGACCCTACATTCCAACAAAACTGGTGCCTGCAACTCCTACTGTTGCTGAACATTATCAGTTGAAGGAGAAGAGTGAGTGGACACCAGAAGAGAAAGTAGCTATGCTGAAAGATGCAAAGGTAAGAAACATTTTGCATAACAGTCTTGATTTTGTGATGTCAAATAGAGTTATAGCCTACAAGACTGCCAAAGAGATCTGGGATGCTCTTGAAACTCAATATCAAGGAACCATGGCCATCAAAAAGAACAGAAGGGTTGTTCTGATTCAAGAATATGAACACTTTGAGGCCAAGCCTGATGAAAGTCTCAGTGATATCTATGATAGATTTATGACCCTGCTCAACAATCTATTTTTGGTGGGAAAGGTGTATGATCGAGAGGATTCAAATACCAAGTTTCTGAGAGCCTTGAATGAAGAATGGGAAACTCAGACTTCAATCATACAATATTAATATGATTTGGAAATAATTACTCTGGATGAAGTCTACGGCATGCTGAGAACTCATGACTTGGAAGTCCAGCAAATGAAAGAGAGAAAAAGCAGCAAAGGAAAATCAGTTGCTTTGAAAGTGAATGATAAAGCTTCAAAAGAAAGGTTTGTTGAAGTTGTAAGGAAGAAGTACAATCTGCCAGAATCAGATACTGATGATTCATCATCAAATCCTGAAGATGATACTGATTCCGAAACTGATGAGAACATGACAGATTCTGATGTCATGCAAATGGCTGCATTGTTGGTTAAGGGCTTCAAGAGGATGCAATTCAGAAAGTCTAAGAAGAATAGAAGCTTCAGGAAGAAGTTCACCGGAGGTGAAAGAAAGTCAACTGGAAGAAGAGATGGAAAGGACTCTAAAGCTGGAAAGGTAGACAGGACAAAAATCAAGTGCTACAACTGTGATGAACCTGGTCACTTTGCTACAGAGTGCAAGAAGACAAAGCATGACAAAGGGAAGAACAAAGCCCTGATTATATCAAGCAAGAATTGGATGGACTCCTCTGATTCTGAAATGAAGACACATGCTATGCACTGATGGTAACTTTGATGATCCTACTTCCTCTGAGTCTAAGGTATTAACTCCTTTCTTCTCTTTTGATACTGAAGATATATCTGAATTAAAATCTATTCTTAAATCTCTGCATGGTAATTTTAAGAATAAGACTCTAGAAAATGATAGACTTATAACTGAAATTGAGATCTTAAAGTCTAGGAATGTACAGTTAGAGTCTGACTTAAAAAATCAGATTGATTTGAAGAAAGAATGTGAGAGAGCTACACATACTGTAAGTATCCTTGAGGCTAGATACAGTATGTTAGAAAAAGATTTAAAAAATGAAAGAAAAACCCTTAAAGCCTGGACTGATTCAGGCAAAAAGGTTCATGAGACGATCTCAAAGAAAAACCGAAAACAATGCCTTGGCTATAAAGATGGAATTAAAGATGGTAACATAGAAAATAAAATTTCTCTTAAGACTCCTGTTAAGTTTATCTCTTCAGAAGCTGATGAACCTAAATCTATCTTTGAAAAGGGTTCAATATCAGGATCACAAGAAAAATTAGTAAGTAATAAATCTCAAAGAAAGGAAAGCAATGAAACCATTAAAATTGCTAAGAAAAAAAAGAACATAGGACTTTTGTCTACAAGACAATTGAAAAAGAAATTATCTGAGGTTACTGACAAACCTCAAGTAAAAAGTCCTAAAAGAAACAGGAATTGTAAGCAAGGTATTTCTAAGGATTCTAATTATAAGGTTGTTCCTAATGCTCCTACAAAAACTTGTTTTAACTGTGGAAATACTAATCATTTTGCTATTTATTGCAGGAGGAGTAAGAAAATGAAAACTGCTATTCTTGAGTCTGATGTTAGGGGTAGATCAGTATTTTATAAACCACAAAATCCTTGTTTTCATTATGGTAGTAGCTGGCATTCGATTTATACTTGTAGTTCCTATCATAAGCTGTATCACAACTATTATGAACCTTTGCCTAAATTTAATAAAGTTGCTTATGTGCTTAATTCTTTTGGTTCTACTAAATCTACCTCTAACAAGACAAATCCTGATAAAGGAAAAACTGTCAGAAGTACTCCTGACACACAAAGGCTTAAGTTATCCAAAAAGAGGGCCCAAGAAGTGCGGGTCCTTAAAAATCCTTCTAATTAATTATTCTTCTAATTGCAGGGTAACAAGAAAAATACATTTGTCTTGGATAGTGGATTTTCAGGACACATGACTGGAAATAAATTCCTGTTGTCAGTATTTGAGAGGAAGGCTGGCCCAGATGTATCTTATGGAGATGGAAATGTAGGACACACTCTGGGATATGGCAACTTGATAATTGGAAAGGTAGCAATAGAGAATGTAGCTCTGGTGGAAGGACTGAAGCATAATCTTCTCAGCATCAGTCCAATCACTGACAGAAGTTATCATGTTGTATTCTATGACTCACACTGAGAAGTTATTCATAACAAGTCAAAGAAAATTATCTTGATAGGATACAGACATGGTAATATATATTAAGCAAGGCTACATGAAAGTCTTGAGAAGGAAGCTACTTGCCTTATCTCTAAGGCATCAGTAGATGAGAGCTGGAACTGGTACAAGAAGCTATCACATCTCAACTTCAATTCAATCAATGAACTTTCCAAGAAGGAGCTGGTAAGAGGATTACCAAATATGCTATAATCATCTGATGGTCTTTGTGATACTTGCCAAAAGTCCAAAAAAAGAAGAGTATCTTTCAAATGCAAAACAAAATTCTCTATTTTTGAGCCATATCACATGTTACACTTGGACCTCTTTGGACCAGTGAACATAATGTCCATCAACAAGAAAAGGTACACACTCGTAATTGTTGATGATTTCACTAGATATACTTGGGTTTATTTTCTACACAGGAAGGATGAAACTCCAGAAATTCTTCTGGATCACATAAGGCAAATTGAAAATGGATCCACTCATAAAGTGAAAATTCTGAGAAGTGATAATGGCACTGAGTTCAAGAATTCAAAAATGGAGGAATTCTGCAAGTACAAAGGCATACAACAACAATTCTCAACTTCTGGAACACCTCAACCAAATGGTGTTGTTGAGAGGAAGAACAGAACTTTGATTGAAGCTGGCAGAACTCTGTTAGAAGAAGCAAAACTACCCACTTACTTTTGGGATGAAGCTATAAACACATGTTATACTCAGAATATCACTCTGATAAACATACATGGTTTTACTCCTTATCAGATGCTAAAAGAAAAGAAGCCCAGTCTCAAACATCTTCATGTATTTGGATGTAAGTGCTTTGTTTTGAGAACTCATACTGATCAGCAAGGAAAGTTTGAATCAAAAACTGATGAAGGAATCTTTTTTGGATACTCACCATCAAGAGCATACATAATTTTCAATCTGAGAACAAATACTGTAGTTGTCTCCATAAATGTATCTTTTGATGATAAGAAGATTCCTGGTTTTGAAGAAGAAACTCATGAAAATCTAATCTTTGCAAATGAAAATGCATTATTGGAATCTGGATCAAACTCTAATAAACTGTCAAATCATGATGATCTAAATCCTGATACTCCTTCAGATTCTGAAGATAATCATTCTACTAATGAACCTGCACATGTTGAGGGGGAGCTACAACAAGGGTCAACTGATGGTAATAACACTAAATAATCATCTCAAGGTTCTTCTCAATCTAATCCCTCAGAATTCAATGCTGATTCGACATCAGATGAACATGAGTCAAGTCAATATTTCATCAGGAGATAACACAACAGATTCAGGGGGAGCCTCAAATGCATTTAATGAGGCATACAATTCAGGGGGAGTATCTAGCTCCAGATGTGTAACACCCTCCAAACCCGGGTCAGAAGTTTGGGGCCCACAACACACACACACATACACACACCATATTTAAACCTGTTTATGAATTTAATAATATATATAAAATAACCCTACTTACCATAATCCACGGATCGACACAGTTTAAAGTATGCCCATAAGCCACAATCTTATTTATTACACAAACGTACCAAATCCCAGTTTATTTATCTTACAACTGAAGTTTAAACTTTATTACAAATTATCAACACAAACTAAGCCAAACATCCTCTGCTAGCTTATTCCATCTCAACCTGGATACCTAGCCCGCCCAGTTGTCTGGGGATCCTCCCTACCAACAGTTTCCTTTTTCACTGGAAAAGAATATAAACAGATTTACAAGAGTGAGCTAACTAGCTCAGCAAGACACAAAGACAGTAACTGAGATTAACAATGATCAATTGAAATGATATAAGGAATCAAGTTTACTGATAAGCAATGATTAGAATTGGATATTCATTTTCATTTTAAAAACCAAGGTTAGGCTGCTGATCAGTCATGCACTAACCCCGAGCAAGGCTCCCAGCTTTGCTTTATATGCTGGATCTAAGGCACACATTGGCCTATTATGACTACGAATCTGGTCCTACCACAAATCTGGTCCATATTTAAAAACAATCCAATTCTAGAATCACAATATGATAAGCAATGTAACTCAATAGTTAAATCATAAACAACATTTACTTTGAAATATATGATGATCTGTTATTCCATGAAATAACCAGGAAATCATAAAGGTTGGGTTTCAATCAAGGAAAGAAATAGAAAGCAGAAGACCCAAGGGTTTAAGAGTTACGAGAATTGGTCTCCTGTTACACAAGATATAAGGGTTGGTATGATAGGCAATTTCGTATCAGGAATCAGTATGTGGTAGGTATGTATCTATGGAGTAGTATCGTACGGGTGTGGTTTGTATATGTGAATTCAACAATCAACGGTTTATGTTACGACCAGTATCTTCGTGTAATATTATTTGTGGATTTGGTATAATATTAAAGCCGAATGAAAATATATTCAATGATTGTACGTTTGTGTGAGTGCAAATTTCTGCATTATAAATTTGCTTTATGTAGTATATGATTTTTCAAAGCAAGAGTTTATTTAATTTCTTTATTTTTGATTTATAAGGAATATTCTAAGCCTTGGAAAATTTTTCCTTTAAAAGGTATTTTGTTCACAAATTTTGAAAATAATTTTATAAAGTCTCTAAAAATCCAAGTTATTTTATGGTATAAATTTTATAATTTTTGAACTTGTATTTTATTTTATAAAAATAAATCATTATAAATTTTAGTTGTCATATTTAGCAAATTACAAGAAAGCCCTTGCATGCAAACCACCCTCTCATTCTTTTCAAGGACAAAGATGACAATTCCAACCCCACTAACTCTTATTTCTCTAGCCAATTTCCTTCTTTACCCTTGCATGCAAAATGCACCAAGTATAAGTGGAGGGATAGACTTGTCAATTCTCCTTTCCACTCAAATTTTGTCAAATCAAATACCATAAAAACAAGCAAATGTCATGATCATTCTCATACTCCACCCACACCTCACTCTCTCCTCCCTCCCTTCTCCCTCCTCTCGGCTCTCCCCTCTCACTCTTGGCTAAAAGCCGAAACCCCCTCCCCATTTTTTTTCTTCAATCCTCAACCAAGCTTCCACTCTTTATGGTGAAAATTTGATAAAACTCCTTGCATGCTAAGTGATCATCTAGGTATAGCTCATGCTAGGCTTGCATGTCAATTTTATGGTAGAATATATGTAGAAAATGTGTTGTTTTGGTTTGCAAAACCCGAGGACATGCATGCATGTGGATTTCTCTTAGAATGTTGTAGGATTTTTGTAATAACCCCAAAATTTTGAACTTTTTGTAACCTTTATGAATAGTGTTTTAGCTGAATGAGAAAAATTTTCATGCCACACTATGTAGGGGTTCTGTTATGGATATTCTGAGATTTTATTAGTACTCTATAGGGTATATATAAGTGTATGTAAAGATCATCAGAATCCATTTCCGAACACTTTGATTTTTCCGGGAAATCCATTAGATACGGAAAGAATTGAGTATAAGGTAACAGGATAAAAAAGATTTAAATTAAAGGATTATAAGAGAGGATCATAAAAGGAATATAATATATTGAGAAAGGTTAAGGGAACCTAAGTAATAAGATCCCGGGTATGATCCCTCAAACGATAAACGAAAACGAAAGTTAAGCGAACCGTATAACAGATCAGCGGTCATTAGGCAAACAATTAGGAAGTTAATCAAAGAGATTAGTGGGGATAATGTCATCCAACCAATAAAAAGAGGACAAAGGAGGGATGATGACATCATAAAGTGATGCAAGCATGACATAAGAGGGAAGGAAATGTTGTGGAATATTAACCACACAAAAATCAAGGTTAAATTGGTAATTAACCAAAAACAAATCAAAAATTCAACCAAACAAGCCAAACAATTCATTTTCATCAAAATAAGAACACAAGGCATTTTATTTTCTTCATGCTCTCGGCTTTTTACTATTTCAAAGAGAAAGAAATTTCAAAACTCAAGATCAAGACTTCCTAAATTGGTAAGATAATTCCCTAGTATTCCTTATAAATAGTTATGGCTATATTATGAGTTTAAGCCTTCAATTATTTCTCAATCTTCTTCAAGAAATCAATGAAGAAGATAATGAATAGTGATTTCAAAGTTTTTAACTTGATTTTTTCTTGTTTTCCTTTAAGATCCAAGCATCCCTAAGACTTCTCAAGGCTTCTTAAGGCTTCCTAGCTACTCCCACCACTTCAAGGAAGGTATATCATCTCCAAACCCTAGATTCCTTTGTATAATAAGATGATTTTGATTGTTATGGTGATATAGTAGCTTAATGCTTGTGGTTTAGAGTTTGGGTTGGAGTGGTAGTGAAATGGAATGGTGAATCTTGTTGTTTTGGTTAAAAGAACTTAAGTATAGTTAAGTTCCAGCTTAAGCATAAGTATAAATGTTAATATTGAACTTATTGGGGATGTTATGATGTAATAAGGATGGACTTTGGTTTTATGAATGGATTGGGGTTGAATTGTGATGGTTTTGGAATGGTTTAAATTTGGGAAATCGCGTAAACATAGCCGTCGTAATGTCTGATTTACTTTAGACTGCTTTTGTTCATAACATTTCGACCCGAGAACTCCCAGCTAGATTATTACCATTGCCATGTTTAGATAGCTCATGTTACGAGCTTCGTTTTGATATGTAGTTCGTTTGATTCCGATGAACGGTTTAGGAGAAACGGCCGTTTTAAGTAATGACATTTCACGAACGAACCCTTACCCTCGCCTTACTTTGAAACATAGGTTAAAGACCTTAAAGGACTAATTGAAGTATGAAACATTTATGTAAGGTGTAATAGGCAGTTGGTAAGACACCCGTGAAGGAATCGCCTTAAAACTCGTAATGGTTAAATTATTAAAAATGGTGGAGCCGAGGGTACTCGAGTGACTTAAGAGAATCAGTAAGCGCAAAATAAGCGTTAGAGTCAAAGTTAGTTAAAGTATAGATTTACAAGTGACTTTGGTTTAATTCCAACTTACTTGTTGTTTATAGGTTACCAGACTCATCCTGAGCCTTTTATCACCCCCAGTCGCTCAGGCAAGTTTTCTACCCGTTATACTGTTATTGTGATGTATATGTGTATATGCATGATCCTACGATAAATGCATATTTGTTATTAGCAAATTCTTGCGATATATTGTGGCATATGATATGGTATATATGCATGCCTATTTCATATTCTTGGATTATATATCTGTTGGTTAAAATGCTTACAGTTGCATAATACCTATGCTTGAGATAAGCGGTATTTGAATTTACCCTTAGTATAGGGGATCAAAAGGTGAACATATTTCTAAACCGGGAGTCGATGTTCCCGATTATAATATATATATCTTTATATATAAATGGTTATAGTTTTCAAAACTATTAATCGAATAAGGTTTATTCGATAACTTTAACTTTATTTTATTATTGAATATTATTTCAAATATTCATCCGAGGACTTATGACTCCTTTATTTTATTATTGAATATTATTTCAAATATTCATCTGAGGACTTATGACTCCTTTATTTTATTATTGAATATTATTTCAAATATTCATCCGAGGACTTATGACTCCTTTATTTTATTATTGAATATTATTTCAAATATTCATTCGAGGGCTTTTGACTCAGTTATATTATTAATGATTATTAATTGAATATTCATTTGAGGATGTATGACTCCGTTATTTTATTTAATGAATATTATTTATAATATTCATTCGAGGTATTATGACTCCGCTTGTTATTTAATAATATTCTTTATTTTATTAAAGAATAATGTTTCGATAATCAAACTTATTTTCGATTATTCAAATAAAGATAGTACTTTCGTATAAGTATATCTTTGGTTATTTAATACTCATTTCAAGTATAAGTCTTACAACTTCTACTTCAATAATTTGTATAAAGATTATTCTTTATGGGAATATTATTTAAATAATAATATTCAGACATTTTCTAAATATATTGGGACTGATTTACTTCATTAAATCAGCATTACTCCAAACACTCTTTAAAGTGTTTTCGAGTCTTCAAAATGATTTTTAAAAGTTAGAGCGGATCCCAAAACTCATTTTTATATTTAAGATCTTTAAAAAGGGGATTTAAATACTCGCTCAAAACCTGAGGGATCCGGCTCTATGGTGTATTTTATATTCGCAACAAGATTGCAGTTTTGGTAAATGAATTAATTACTTACCCAACGTTCGGGAAGTAAGTCCGTCTATCGAGTCGGCATAAGCAATATGGGCTCAGTGGGCGTCCATGATAGTGTAAGTGGCTCAGTGGCAGTCCATCAAATGCATAAGTGGCTGAGTGGCAGTCCAGCATAAGGTCCTATTGCGACCAGGGTGATGACCAGTGGGGATGGGTTACTTATTGGTATCTTTGCCTGATCAGCAAGATATCAGGTTTATGCCAAAATTCCTTCCTTTCCAAATTTATTGGATATTGCAATTCTGTTCATACTTTACATGACAGAGGTTTTCAGGAAATGTATGTATATATATAGGTGTACATATATATCGGGACTTAATGAAGTATCTCGTAACTTCATTATTTATAGTGATATTCAAAGATTTAATCTATTCAAATCTTGTCTTGTAGTCTCATCTATGTGATGAACTGTTGAAAGCTCATTATAAATTGAATGGTGGTAGTTCAAGTAGTATTTGGAAAAGATATAAGTATATTGGAGTATCTTTTAACTTCATGTTTTAAACTTATATCTAGTAAATGATTATCTTATGCATAACAAAGATTTTCAGAAAAACGTTGAGACAAGGTTAGATATATGAGATCACCTTGCAACGATATTTTTATACAGTTATAAACTGGAACTCTGTGTATATTATACATGTCAGAGGATTTCAAAGATTGTGAAAAGTATATATATATGTACATATATACTGAATATTTTGCGACTTGGTCGCGTTAAGATATCAGCTTGGTTCATTTCTTTTGACCAAGACTTTCATGAGTACTATGAGTATACTCATATATTGTTAATCAGTATACATATTATTTTGGTGGGCTTGCTGCTCACCCTTGCTTTCTTCTTTCATCACACAACAACAGATAGAAAAGATGAACAGGACCAAGCTCCCGATTCGCAAGCGATTAGGAAACGTTCTGCAGTTTCCTATAGGCGTTGATGTCGCTGTAGCTGAGGTAGGAACTACCAATAGGCTAGGCTTTCAACTTATGATATACCAGACTTATGTATAATTATGAATTGTAATAATGGCAAAGAAATGTAAATTTATTCAGAAACCTTTTTAAGGTGTATTGACATATAATTGTGGAATAAAACGACTTGTGATTATTTTTGGATATTCATCTCTGAGACTATAACTTGTGGTGTGTGTGTTTATTGTGGGGTCACAGTACAGAGTAGTTGATTATTTATTAAGATTGGGTGTTGTTAAGGGAAATGGAACTCGTGACAACCCGGATCCCCGACCCCGGATTTGGGGGTGTTATAGAAGTGGTATCAGAGCTAAGCGTTATAAACCTCAGAGATGATGTGACGTAAAGATAATAAGTTCACTAAGATAATAAGAACTCTTGCCGAGTTCATAGTCGGGCTACCTAACGTAGTACTGACAGTTAAAACCCTTGCGGGAACCCTTATAAATATCGTGATAGTAACATAGTTCGTTCTCGTATAGGGCAGCGGGGCACCGAACCCTGAGGTTCAGGAGCATCAGCATGAGGATGTTTTATTACAAGTTGGAGATCAAATTGTGAATCCAATGGAGTACCCTAATGAGGGACCGGATGAGATTCATATTGAGTTGCGGTTTAGGATGTTATTCCGGAAAGGATTGTGGCTGAGGAGGATCTCATGGAGGATCCTGATGAGAATGAAGAGAGGACCGCTGAGGAATTGATGACCGTAGTCAGGGCGACTACCAGAGCAAGAATGGCCGCGAGGGTGGCACTAGAGGATGAAGAGTTACCAAGGGCACAAAGGTTAATGAGGGCAGAAGGAGTGGGGCCTTCCACGACACCAATTATACCAGTATCAGACCCTCTTCCAGAGGTTCCTGTAGACATCCATGAGGTTCCACCAATTCTTGTTCCATCCCCTGTACAGGGCCCAGCACCTACTGAGGAAATGCCACATTTATCTCCTGCACCATTGTCACCTGATACCGTGCTTGGTTATCCATTTGGATCTCCTAGGTCTGCACCATCTACACCCCATGGACTGCTAGATGCTACCATTTAGGCTTCTCTTATCGCCAATTATCATATGACTTTGGGTGGCCTGTCTGAGGCCCGTAATGTTAGGAGTGATCTGTTGGATCGACTTACTGCACCGAGGATTGAGGGTGGGGTAATTCCGGCAGGATTAGCTCATAGCATGGAAAGGATTGAGGCTACCACCCGTGTTACAGCTAGAGGCCATCTTGAGGGTCAGATTGATCCAGCTCTACTTACAACTATCCTAGACCTCATCACCGCTTTAATGGAGCAGGTTAGGGATGTCATGCGTGCCCGCATTTCTTGATCCATGGTAGTGTGCAGAGCCAGAGCAATCAGACAAGAATTTCATGTAGCACCACTTTTGGAGGATTAGCCTAAGTTATGAATGATTAGTTTTAATGACGAGATGATTATCTATGGTAGTACTTTTGGGATAGGAGCGATAAGATCAAATGATGTAATTCTCTTTAATGTGTTCAGTTGTTGTACCCTCGAAAAAAAATGGTTATGTATATATTCATTAATTTCAGTTCAGATCAGTTGTTTGTGATAAGATCATATTGTTAATTGCTCTAGTAACACTTAAGAGAGTGTCATGAAGTTTATCGAACTTGAGAATTCATAATTTGCAATCGTGCAAGGACCGAACGAGGGAAAGACTTAAGCAAAGTAAGTAAGACGAATATCCAGAGATTCTCAAAATTTTTCCAAGTAATATGCCCCCACAAGGAATAAGATTAGGGGCAAACCTTGAATGTGATAATCGGGGAGGTCGCAATTAAGATATAAGGAACCCAGAATATAATAAAGTGGAAAATGAGGATTTTAAATTAAAAGATGACCCCAATTATGGGGAGTAGGAAGAAATATTTAGACTAAGAAAACAAAAGTCGAGCGAGATAAGGAGACCCGAGACAGTACTCCTATACGGAAATTCATGGACCTGTCTAAACAGAACATATACTTTATTCCCAACCACCACCTTGAGAGAAACAATGTAGTGGGAAATTCTTTCAGGACCTTTAAGTCGCTAAGCTCTCAGAGTTCCAAGGGACGAGCTGACCCAGCCGAGGCAAGAGCCTGGATAAAGGAAATAGAGGAATCATTTGAGATTCTGAATGATTGACGAATCACAAAAGACTGTTTTTGTCACTTACCCTCCTAAGAGAGAGATCACCCGCTGGTGAAAGGCCAAGGAAGGCACGGAGCAAGAGATTATAATAAACTGATTTAAGTTCAGTCAATTGTTTTCAGGAAAGTACTTCCCAAGGTTATGGAGATAATGTAAACGCTTTGGAGCTAGAACAAAAGCGGATAAGTATGATGAATTATGAATCTAAGTTGTAAAAGTTGTCAAGATTCGTTCTGAGGATACGAATCCAGAGTGACGGGATGTTTGAAATCAATGCTTATGTTGTGTTGGTTCATGAAATAATGATAAGAGAAAGGAAAATAAAAAGAAATTGAAGTGGAAAGGAATATAAAGGCAATAGAGTTTGAGGAATGATAAGGGAAGTTGGGTATAAGGAAACCCTAAAGACTCGTAGCGATAGAAAAGTATGTAATCGTCAGGATGAGGGTGATTCACCATGAGTTAAAATTGATGGTTGAAGGCATAAGAGATACATATATTTTATCCCCTGTAAGTTGGGAGGATTCGAGGAAACCTTGAGATAGTTCGAAGGATAAATAATGAGACGCGGATAGACTGAGGAGAAAAGGAAGTAGAAAATTAAGAAAATTGGATGAAGGAAGTGACCTTCAAGAATGTGAAGTGTAAGACCGGTGGCTTGATACCCAAAAAGGGAGACGCCAGGTATGAAAGGTATCCCAGTATTGAGGTGACTGTTGAGATAAACAACAAAAGTAAATAAGGAATTATTAAGAAGAGGTTCACGTTGAACACGACCAATATCTTCCAGAACATCCTTGTTATCGTTACCAAATTAGGCAAGACAAGCGGATAACCGTTGCTATCTTTTGGAGGCCATATGGATTGACCTCACTTTGAATAAGGATGCTATTATGAAATTAGGTATAGACTATCGAGGTGGGAATGATGAATAAGATAATCTATCAAGGATATATGACTTGATTTATCCATGGAAGGATGCAAGTACCTTTTTAAAGGAGGAATTAAGGATATAACTTCGATAACTTGAGATGAATCCTAGGGGAATGCATAAAGGTTGGCATTCCACCCTTAATAGGGACAACATGAGTTTTGACACTATGAATTGGGAAGGATCAAGGTAACAACAACCTTTAAAGATCAGTAAAGAATTTTTTTTAGAAATACATAGACAATGATTCTGGTATTAATAAATGGTATCTTGATATGCCCTGTATCTAGGGAATACAGGAGGAACGATTCAAGGATAACCTTAGAGGTTTTACAAAAAGAAAGGTAATATTCAAAATTCTCAAAAAAATAGAAATGTTGATAAAGGAAATATGACGTAATTATAATGATGCCAAGTGGGGCATGTGTTAAACCACGAGAAGGTATGGATCGAACCAGTAATGGTCGAAGTTGTTCAGGGCATTTAGGACTTAAGATAAAAAGATGTTCTAATTATGATTGAGAGTCAGTCGTGACAGTGATTAACCTCTAAAGACTGAGGCAATAACTTATGGAAAAATGGTAATATTTTTTTTTTACTCATCAGATTTTAAGGAAAACATCTTCACATAAGCTGTGATTGAAATAAGGTAGAAAATTTATTTGGAGGTGGTTAAAACGACATTGACTGTAAGGAAATTTTACTATCAGGAAAGGCCAAAGAGGTGGCCGACACTTTAAAGGTAAGAGGATAATTATAGGCGCTTGTGCCAAAGGAATACAGTGATGATGGTTAACGCTATGCAGGTTGTATTATGGTTTGGAAGATTGACATTCCTTCTGATGATTGTGCAATACCCAACCGTAATAGTAGTTGGTAAAGGTTTAATTTGTGTAATCGCCATGAGCGGGCTATCTATCTCAGAAGATACTATCTTGAGATAAGCCAGGACCATGTTTTAAAAGGACTAAACGAACCTTTGAGTTAAGTCTTCTATCGAAGGCATATGATAAAGAATGGTATTAACCTGCTATCGTTGCTTTGATTGAAACTCATCTACAATTTTATCTGCTTCATGTAATGTATGTATGGCAGGATCAGGAGTGTTCTTCATGAATCATGAATGGTGATTATGTTACCTCCTTAGAAGGATTTGATACGACATGTATGGACTCCGTATGGTTAGATATTAAGATTTCATGGAAAGTGAATGACGACAGTAGGTCAGTAGTGGACCATACTAATGCAGCAATGATTCTGTGAGTAACGAGCTGGTTACAACCGTGAGAGTTGTATTGGAATGGATGTTGAGATTGGGTACCACTAATCGGGTCCTGGTAGTGTATAGGTTATCATTGATAGACTAATTAAGTAGAGTATCTACCTATTGAATATTTATTCCCTCTTATGAAAGAGAGTCGTATTACTATATGAGGAAGGCTGCGGTACAAGCATAGAATTCTAGTAACGATGATGTCTAGAATGAGATCCCAGATTCGATTTTCGGTATCAAGGGAGTTTCAAAGGTGACTGTGTATAAGCTCGAGGAAGAGCCTGGGTCCATAGAATGATGGACGGAATAGCGAAAATATTTAGGCATGTGAAATACGATGCTATAACACTTGATGTTGATATAAATATATATGTTTTGTTCTCCTATGACAAACCTCTATAGTTCAGAGGTAGATTCCAAGCCAGATATTTTGTGGCAGTATATTTTTTTTTTATATTTACAATTCTCTTCAATTCGTTCTTTTCTCTTCTTTTCATTTCATATAAACTGAGAAGAACAACCCTTCCAGAAGGGGAGGTATTGCCGAATGACTATCTATCTGTGTGATAGAAGCCGAGTAGGATACCATCTATTGTTTAATTGCTTGTCAAGTACTAAAGGCTGGCCACCTTCTGTACTAACTATGCAATGTAACAAGTGTTCATGATCATAGTGATCTCTCAATGAATTCTTTTACTTCTATATGATGGATCACGCTTTCAAAAATAGAAACAGCTGAAAAAGGAGTAGTAAAGTTGTGGTAGTATTCAGAATGGAAACACATTCGTGATACTAAGGCTGACGTGGTTATTAAAAGGTTATAGAACGCTAACGAGCAAAAGTATAACCAGGATAATATTAGGAACGGAAGGTAGTAGCGATTACGAACTGGAAAAGAATGGGTATTGAGAAGCAAAAGCTCTAATGCTAAAAGCTATAATAAGAGTCTGTGGAATAGACTTGAAAGAAATTGGAATGATCACTTAACACGGATTGAGTTTTCTTACGACAATAGATCATATGTCATTATCGAGATATCGCCTTATGGGATCCTTGAGGGAAGACAATTTCGATCTCCCTTATGTTAGGATGAAGTTGTAGAGCGCAAAATGCTCGGACCAGCAGTGGTCCAAAGGACCAAGGATATGATAGATCTAATCAGAGGACGGCTGGTAGTAGCCCAAGATGGACATGATACATATGTTTATTTGACACGAAAGGACAAGGAATAGGAAGTAGGGGACCTAGTGCTGTTATAGGTATTCCCTCGGAAAGGATTGATGAGATTCGGAAAGAAAGGAAAGCTAAGTCCATAATGTGTCGGACCCTTGGATATACTAAAACATATTGGGAAGATAGCATACGAGCTAGCCCTATCCCCGAACCTGTAGCAAGTTCATAACGTGTTTCACGTATCAATGTTAAGAAAGTGTAATTCGGATGCCAGATAAATAGGGGCATATGAGCGCATAGACATGCAACCCGACATAACCTATATGGAGCAACCAGGAAGGGTTATAGAGTGAAAAGGAACAAGTGCTTAGGAGAAGGGTTATTAAACTAGGCAGAGTTTGGTGGTAGGACCACAATGTGGGAAAAATTTACTCGAGAGTTAGAAAGTGCAATGCTAAGAGAGTATCCCTATTCATTTTCTATCTGATTCTGGGATGGAATCCTTTTAAGGAGGGGAGACTGTAATAACCCCAAAATTTTGAACTTTTTGTAACCCTTATGAATAGTGTTTTAGCTGAATGAGAAAACTTTTCATGCCACACTATGTAGGGGTTCTGTTATGGATATTCTGAGATTTTATTAGTACTCTATAGGGTATATAAGTGTATGTAAAAATGATTTAAATTAAAGGATTATAAGAGAGGATCATAAAAGGAATATAATATATTGAGAAAGGTTAAGGGAACCTAAGTAATAAGATCCCGGGTATGATCCCTCAAACGATAAACGAAAATGAAAGTTAAGCGAACCGTATAACAGATCAGTGGTCATTAGGCAAACAATTAGGAAGTTAATCAAAGAGATTAGTGGGGATGATGTCATCCAACCAATAGAAAGAGGACAAAGGAGGGATGATGACATCATAAAGTGATGCAAGCATGACATAAGAGGGAAGGAAATGTGGTGGAATATTAACCACACAAAAATCAAGGTTAAATTGGTAATTAACCAAAAACAAATCAAATATTCAACCAACCAAGCCAAACAATTCATTTTTCATCAAAACAAGAACACAAGGCATTTTATTTTCTTCATGCTCTCGGCTTTTTACTATTTCAAAGAGAAAGAAATTTCAAAACTCAAGATCAAGACTTCCTAAATTGGTAAGATAATTCCCTAGTATTCCTTATGAATAGTTATGGCTATATTATGAGTTTAAGCCTTCAATTATTTCTCAATCTTCTTCAAGAAATCAATGAAGAAGATAATGAATAGTGATTTCAAAGTTTTTAACTTGATTTTTTCTTGTTTTCCTTTAAGATCCAAGCATCCCTAAGACTTCTCAAGGCTTCTTAAGGCTTCCTAGCTACTCCCACCACTTCAAGGAAGGTATATCATCTCCAAACCATAGATTCCTTTGTATAATAAGATGATTTTGATTGTTATGGTGATATATTAGCTTAATACTTGTGGTTTAGAGTTTGGGTTGGAGTGGTAGTGAAATGGAATGGTGAATCTTGTTGTTTTGGTTAAAAGAACTTAAGTATAGTTAAATTCAAGCTTAAGCATAAGTATAAATGTTAATATTGAACTTATTGGGGATGTTATGATGTAATAAGGATGTACTTTGGTTTTATGAATGGATTGGGGTTGAATTGTGATGGTTTTGGAATGGTTTAAATTTGGGAAATCGCGTAAACATAGCCGTCGTAATGTCTGATTTACTTTAGACTGCTTTTGTTCATAACATTTGGACCCGAGAACTCCCTGCTAGATTATGACCATTGCCATGTTTAGATATTTCATGTTACAAGCTTCGTTTTGATATGTAGTTCGTTTGATTCCGATGAACGGTTTAGGAGAAACGGCCATTTTAAGTAACGACGTTTCGCGAACGAACCCTTACCCCTCGCCTTACTTTGAAACATAGGTTAAAGTCCTTAAAGGACTAATTGAAGTATGAAACATTTATGTAAGGTGTAATAGGCAGTTGGTAAGACACCCGTGAAGGAATCGCCTTAAAACTCGTAATGGTCAAATTATTAAAAATGGTGGAGCCGAGGGTACTCGAGTGACTTAAGAGAATCAGTAAGCGCAAAACAAGCGTTAGAGTCTAAGTTAGTTAAAGTATAGATTTACAAGTGACTTTGGTTTAATTCCAACTTACTTGTTGTTTATAGGTTACCAGACTCGTCCCGAGCCTTTTATCACCCCCAGTCGCTCAGGCAAGTTTTCTACCCGTTATACTGTTGTTGTGATGTATATGTGTATATGCATGATCCTGCGATAAATGCATATTTGTTATTAGCAAATTCTTGCGATATATTGTGGCATGTGATATGGTATATATGCATGCCTGTTTCATATTCTTGGATTATATATCTGTTGGTTAAAATGCTTACAGTTGCATAATATCAATGCTAGAGATAAGCGGTATTTGAATTTACCCTTAGTATAGGGGATCAAAAGGTGAACATATTTCTAAACCGGGAGTCGATGTTCCCGAGTATAATATATATATTTTTATATATATATGGTTATAGTTTTCAAAACTATTAATCGAATAAGGTTTATTCGATAACTTTAACTTTATTTTATTATTGAATATTATTTCAAATATTCATCCGAGGACTTATGACTCCTTTATTTTATTATTAAATATTATTTCAAATATTCATCCGAGGACTTATGACTCCTTTATTTTATTATTGAATATTATTTCAAATATTCATCCGAGGACATATGACTCCTTTATTTTATTATTGAATATTATTTCGAATATTCATTCGAGGGCTTTTGACTCAGTTATATTATTAATGATTATTAATTGAATATTCATTTGAGGATGTATGACTCCGTTATTTTATTTAATGAATATTATTTATAATATTCATTCGAGGTATTATGACTCCGCTTGTTATTTAATAATATTCTTTATTTTATTATAAAATATTGTTTCGATAATCAAACTTATTTTCGATTATTTAAATAAAGATAGTACTTTCGTATAAGTATATCTTTGGTTATTTAATACTCATTTCAAGTATAAGTCTTACAACTTCTACTTCAATTATTTGTATAAAGATTATTCTTTATGGGAATATTATTTAAATAATAATATTCAGACATTTTCTAAATATATTGGGACTGATTTACTTCATTAAATCAGCATTACTCCAAACACTCTTTAAAGTGTTTTCGAGTCTTCAAAATGATTTTTAAAAGTTAGAGCGGATCCCAAAACTCATTTTTATATTTAAGATCTTCCTTTTAAAAAGGGGATTTAAATACTTGCTCAAAACCTGAGGGATCCGGCTCTATGGTGTATTTTATATTCGCAACAAAGTTGCAGTTTTGGTAAATGAATTGATTACTTACCCAACGTTCGGGAAGTAAGTCCATCTATCGAGTCGCCATAAGCAACATGGGCTCAGTGGGCGTCCATGATAGTGTAAGTTGCTCAGTGGGAGTCCATCAAATACATAAGTGGCTGAGTGGCAGTCCAGCATAAGGTCCTATTGTGACCAGGGTGATGACCAGTGGGGAATTCGTCCATCTACTAGTAGAAAAGGTTACTTATTGGTATCTTTGCCTGATCAGCAAGATATCAGGTTTATGCCAAAATTCCTTCCTTTCCAAATTTATTGGATATTGCAATTCTGTTCATACTTTACATGACAGAGGTTTTCAGGAAACGTATGTATATATATAGGTGTATATATATATCGGGACTTAATGAAGTATCTCGTAACTTCATTATTTATAGTGATATTCAAAGATTTAATCTATTCAAATCTTGTCTTGTAGTCTCATCTATGTGATGAACTGTTGAAAGCTCATTATAACTTGAACGGTGGTAGTTCAAGTAGTATTTGGAAAAGATATAAGTATATTGGAGTATCTTGTAACTTCATCTTTTAAACTTATATCTAGTAAATGATAATCTTATGCATAACAAAGATTTTCAGAAAAACGTTGAGACAAGGTTAGATATATGAGATCACCTTGCAACGATATTTTTATACAGTTATAAACTGGAACTCTGTGTATATTATACATGTCAGAGGATTTCAAAGATTGTGAAAAGTATATATATTTATGTATATATATACTGAATATTTTGTGACTTGGTCGCGTTAAGATATCAGCTTGGTTCATTTCTTTTGACCAAGACTTTCATGAGTACTATGAGTATGCTCATATATTGTTAATCAGTATACATATTATTTTGGTGGGCTTACTGCTCACCCTTGCTTTCTTCTTTCATCAAACAACAACAGATAGAAAAGATGAACAGGACCAAGCTCCCGATTCGCAAGCGATTAGGAAACGTTCCGCAGTTTCCTATAGGCGTTGATGTCGCTGTAGCTGAGGTAGGAACTACCAATAGGCTAGGCTTTCAACTTATGATGTACCAGACTTATGTATAATTATGAATTGTAATAATGGCAAAGAAATTTAAATTTATTCAGAAACCTTTTTAAGGTGTATTGACATATAATTGTGGAATAAAATGACTTGTGATTATTTTTGGATATTCATCTCTGAGACTAAAACTTGTGGTGTGTGTGTTTATTTTGGGGTCACAGTACAGAGTAGTTGATTATTTATTAAGATTGGGTGTTGTTAAGGGAAATGGAACTCGTGACAACCCGGATCCCCGACCCCGGATTTGGGGGTGTTACAATTTTGATCATTTGGAAAGATTTTGTTAGTGAGCCTTAATTTCCGTAGGTATAATGTGTTAATACTGATTTATGCTTCTTGTTGCATGGTAATAATTTGTGGTTATCTTTTATAAAATGCATATCTTGAGGTTTCAAAAACTTAATGATTGGTGAGTTGAGAAATGTGATCTCTTTTGTTTTGCCATAATTGTACTTAGGTAAGGATGATCTCACCCAATGTTATTTTGAGAATAAGGGAGTTAGTTCAGTAGATTACCATGTATAAGTGTTGGTTTAAGTATTGGGATGTTGGTAGTTGAATTTGTCAAGTCAAAACCTTGGAGAAATGAGAGTTATAGTTTCTGCAGAAAATCAGTTTAGTACCCTGAGGTTTAGAGTGAGTTTTGACCATGTCATTGATGTGCACTTTGAGGCCCAAGCCACCAGAAGTTAGTATTGGGAGTATATAAAAGGTTTTAGGAGTTGGTTGGAGGTTTGCATATCTTTTGGTTAGGTGCACAAGTAGAATAACAAAATCTGTCCAGCAGGGGACAGTTTTGTTGCAACTTAGAAATAGGAAGATTTGACCATGTCATGGGTAGGCCCTCATTAGTCCCTATTGGGCCTTAGTTAGAGGGAGTGTCAGAGAAGTTTTTCCAACCATAGTTCATAGGATATGAGTTAGAACCATGTGTCACAAGTTAATTCAAGTCAGGGCGTTTTCTGCCCAGAAAAAACAGGGGAATCTTGGACTTTTAGCTTAGGCCCAAGAAGGCCCAAGACAGGCCCTTGAGCCACATCAAGTTTGTGAGATGCCCTTAGGTCAGGAGAGTCTTGTGTAAAAGTTTTGAAGGAAAAATTGTAGTTTAAGAGTGTCTAATGCACTCAAGAAACCATAGTTGTCATTCTGAAATTTGCACCAGTGAGCACTTTCACTTATCACATAGTTTTAGAACACTTAGAAGTGAGTATTAGGTCGACCACCATAGTTGTAAGATAGTATAAGGTCAGTAGAGCAAAAGGCACAAGTGAGGGTCAATAGGTTTTGGATAGTTTAGGAAAGGCACATCGAGTTAGGAAGCCAAAATTAGAAGACCTTGTCTAGTGTAGCGACCAAGTGACTTAAGATGTGAGTCGAGATCATCCAAGCCTAGTGTTGCATTATGGTATATATGGTGTTATTTGATATTAAAATATGATATGTGAGTATATGTGGCTATGTGGACTATGGTATTTATAAGATGATTATAAATTGAGTGCATATAGACCTAAGTGTCATCCATGTTTATTTTCATGTTGTAAATAGGTTAAGATGGTAAGAATATATTATAATGAGGATTATTATTATTATGTAGGATCTCGAGACGAGGGAAAACTCGCCATAAAGGTCGAGTGAAGCTCCAGTTGCTCCTACCAGTCAGACCAGACCAACCTATCTCAAGGCAAGTGATTCAACTTGACCTTCGTATTTACTATAAACAGTTCATATATATATTGATGCAATTATCCTGAGTCATTTGATATGTTTTAAATCAAGCGTATCTTTCGTTTATCTTTGAATTATATAGAAATGTCATGAACCCTCAAGTATGTATAGCAAGTAGTTCAAAAGCCTTTTCATGATAGTTAAATGCCATGATAAAATGAAGAGTTGATATATTACTTGATTGATCCTCTTGATTAACATGCTGATGATTCCTAAGTATGGATATCTCATCCTGATACTTGAATCCCTATAGAACCTTACCTTAAACCCTGAAAGTCAGAAACTTATCAAAGTGATCCCTCATTGATTGATACCCCTCTTTCTTATCCTAAAGCTTGACAACTCTGATATATCCTGAGCTAAAGAGTCATTTCTTCATACCTTAACACCCATAGTATTCATGAAGCTTATCTTCTTGATGATCCAACACC
The DNA here is from genome assembly GCF_009905375.1 of Apium graveolens. Lineage (NCBI taxonomy): Eukaryota > Viridiplantae > Streptophyta > Magnoliopsida > Apiales > Apiaceae > Apium > Apium graveolens. Next base: position 93,233,887 of record NC_133651.1, read on the forward strand.
TGTACCTTGACGAGAAACCATTGCTTTAAGCCCAGTTCGGCATTACCCCTTTATATTATTCATTAGTCTCACTAAATTTTCCTGTCCAAGTTCTGACATATGAAAACCTTTTGGTTACCCTAATAGAGTAAAATTTTGTAAATCATGGCCCTGAAATTTAGTACCATATTTCCCGTGTTTCGAGTTGATCTATAATCCCTTAATAAAAATGTTTACTTTTAAAAGAGATTTTGTTATAATTCGGCATCAGTTTTTGAAATAAATAGAATATGGGTTTTCAGTCCCAAAGGGGGATAAATGTTTTCCTTGAATAGTGGATCTGGACTGAGACGCGAGTCCTTTCCACACTTATATTAGGCTTAAAAGTTGCCTAGGGATTCCCGTTAATGTTTTAGAACCCAGCGAGGTTCGGGATTACTTCGCGGCTGATCACCGGCTGTAATCCGTAGCGTCATAAAATGATTTTGATTAAGACATGATTTTAAAATTGTTTTGATACAAGCAAAATGATGCCATCTCACATAGTTTTATCTCTCGTTACCTTTGGTTATGTCTTTCCATTGTCATTCTTTAATGTATATCTCGATTTATGTTTTGTGTCATACTGTGAGCACTTGTTGAGCATTTGGCTCACTCCTTGCTTTACCCTGATATTTCAGCTAGCAGCTATGGTTAGATTCAAGCAGACTGCCCGTAAGACCTGTGATGCTGATGCTTATGTTCGAGCTCAGGTAGAATAAGTAATAATAGTTTGTGTGAAGACTCGGTACTTTTAATCAGATATAATAGTTGGTAGTGTTGGGCTGTTCCAAACCCTAAACTGTAAGATCTTGGAGTTGGTTGTGTATTCTTCTTTTAAAATATTTTAATAGTTATATTTAATTTGCTGTTTAAGTTGGGGGTGTGATAGGTTTTGGTATCAGAGCTACGGTTTAGAGTCCCTGGACAGCCCAAATAGGTTATAGGATATGTGTGTAGGTTATAGATAATATGTGAGAGAGTAGGTTAAGTAAATTATTATTAATACTCCTCTTATTGGTTGTCAGCAAAGGGCGCATTCCTCGTCATCCTCTGGGTCGGACGAAACTATTGCTTTCACAGTGTATGCTGAGTTGAGGTGCGAGTTCGACATGCTTCAGGGCAAGTACGACCGACTGATAGACCGATTGAAGAACGTGTATCCGGACAGCCGAAACTACGAAGGGAAGCCCAAGGAGCAGATAACTGCGAGACTTGAGACCTTGGTTCAGTACGTCAACACTAAGCTTGAAGAGATGCCAGCGCACCGGGACCGTACCAGCCCGTATGTCATTCAGATGGTGGCGGATGAGCTCCAGAGCATTGTGAAGATGCTTTGAGAGGAAAAGACTACCAAGCCCCGTTCAGTTGGAGTGGAGCCTTAGTTCTTTCCATTTACCTTTCATGTTGTTGTACTATCAAACTCTGTGGAATCCCCAGTTGTTTCCGTTGTTTCCTTTAAATAAGCCTGTTATTCCTAGAATTAGACCTTATCCTAATCCTATGTATTGTGACCTTTAAAATTTCAATAATTATGTGCTATTGTTCCGTTTGCTCTCAACTGTTATGTTTTTATCATCATATCTGCTTAATTTGGAAACTTGACCCCATATGTAAATGAGAATGCCATGCGATACCCTCGAATCATTTTATCATTCATATCTGTTTTGACACAACTCTTATTTCAGGATCATACCTCCCAAAAAGAAGAACCCAACAACCATATCCACCACAGACCCAAACATTCTTCGATTACTGGAAACTTTGCAACAGCAAACCAATGCTATAACTCAACAACAACTAACTCTTCAACAATGAATTGAAAACCAAGATAACCGCGAGCCACACCAACCACCTGAACCACCAGTACCAACTAGACAAATTGTCACTTTCAAGGCTTTTCAGAATGTGAATCCACCTGCATTTCATGATACTACTGATCCAGTGATAGCTAACACATGGATCAAGGAGATGGAAAGGGCTTTTGAGTTGGTACAGTTAGGAGACGATCAGAAGGCGCCGTATGCTACTTACTTCTTGAAGGGAGAAGTCATCTATTGGTGGGAATCAGTAAAAGCTATGGAAGTCACTCAGCAGATTTCTTGGGAGAGATTTAAGAAGTTATTTCTGGACAAGTATTACCCTAAGTACATGCAGAATCAGATGGAGCTAAAATTTCTTGAGTTGAAGCAAGGGAACATGACTGTATTGGAGTATGAGAAGAAGTTCACTGAGTTGTCAAGGTTTGTGACAAAGTATACCAGCACTGAGGAGGAAAAAGCAAAGAAATTTCAGCAAGGATTGGAGCCTTGGATCAGAGATAGAGTGGCTATGTTTGAGCTTGAAACTTATGTGGGAGTAGTACAGAAAGCTGCTCTGATTGAGAATAATGGGATGCAGTCAAGGAAGGAGAGGGATAACAAGAAGAGGAAGGTTCCATTTTATGGAGAAAAGTCTGAAGCCGGAAGTTCACAAGATCGGAATGTAAAGAGGATTGGTTTCCAGAAGGGCGGAAATTTTCAAAAGAAAGGAAATTTGGGTAAAAGGCAAGAATCGAAGGGGAACAATCAGGCAAGCCAAGTGCAAGTTGGAGAAAACAAGTTCCAGAGGCCAGAATGCAAGCACTGCGGAAGAAGGCACCCCGGAGTGTGTAATAAGCTGAGCATGACATGATACAGGTGCAATCAGAAGGGACATTTGGCGAATGAGTGCAAGATGCCGAAGCCAGGAGTTACGTGTTACAAGTGTGGGAAGACTGGACACATAGCTAGGGAGTGCAAGGCAACCGGACCAGTCAAAGCTCTGATGAATGTGGCAAGTACCAGTGCAAGAGTGCCAGCCGAGGTATTGGCATTACCTCCACCACCCGCACCAACCCCACAAGCAACAGCAAGGACATTTGATTTAAAGATGAAGGATGATGTACAGAATTCGGAGGTGATAGCAGGTACACTTTTACTCAATAATGTCAAAGCTAAAGTATTGATTGATTCGGTAGCAACAAGATCTTTCATATCAGAATCTTTTGTTGATAAGCTTCAATGTGAGAAAATGATTATGAGTGAGGTAGTAAATGTGGTAATTGCGAACCAAGAGAAGATTCATGTGAATCAATTTTGTCCAAAGTGTGAGATTGATATTTCGGGGTATAAGTTTTCAGCCGACTTGATACTCTTCAAGTTGGGAGAGTTTGATATAATTTTAGGAATGGATTGGTTAGGAGAGAATAGCGCTCAGATTAATTGTAAGACCAAGAGAGTGTATTTAAAGACGAAGAGTGGATAGAAGGTAGTATTTAAGGGGCAGAGGCAAGAGCAACTATTTCTTACGATTGTTCAGGCTAAGAAGCTACTTAGAAAAGGTTATGAGTCGTTCCTAGCTTATGTAGTGGATTCGGAAAAAGGCAGCCCCAACATGGAAGATATCCCTGTAGTTAACGAGTTCCCGGATGTGTTTCCCGACGAACTACCAGGCTTACCACCAGATTGACAAATCGAGTTCGAAATCAACCTTGCTCCAGGCACGAAACCAGTTTCAAAGGCCCCGTATAGGATGGCACCAGCAGAAATGAAAGAGTTGGTGAGCCAGCTACAAGAATTGTTGGATAAGGGAGTGATACGGCCAAGTGCGTCGCCATGGGGAGCACCTGTTCTGTTTGTACAGAAGAAAGATGGGAGTATGCGTCTATGCATAGATTACCGGGAGTTGAATAAGGTGACAATCAAGAACCGCTACCCGCTACCAAGGATAGATGACCATTTTGATCAGTTGAAGGGAGCAAAATGCTTTTCAAAGATTGACTTGAGATTGGGATACCATCAATTAAAGATCAAAGAAGAAGATGTTCCCAAGACCGCATTCAGGACCAGATATGGGCATTATGAATTCCTAGTAATGCCGTTTGGACTGACCAACGCTCCAGCTGTATTTATGGATCTGATGAATCGGGTATTTAAGAAGTATTTGGACAAATTTATCATGGTATTTATTGATGACATCCTTATTTATTCTAAGTGGGAAGAAGAACATAAGCAGCACCTCTGGATAGCATTGGAGATACTCTGACAAGAGAAGTTGTATGCTAAGTTTACCAAATGTGAGTTTTGGTTAAAGGAAGTTCAATTTTTGGGGCATGTCATTGGAAATGAGGGAGTTAAAGTGGATCCGGCAAAGATTGAGGCATGTATGAGTTGGGAGAGGCCAAAGACTCCTACGGAAGTGCGAAGTTTTCTAGGATTGGCCGGATACTATAGAAGATTCGTCAAGGATTTCTCGAAGATCGCCACGCCATTGACCAAGTTAACCAGAAAGAATCAAAAAATTTGAATGGAGTGCAAAATGTAAAGATAGCTTTCAAGAGTTGAAGTAGAAGTTGGTAACAGCTCCGGTGTTGGTACTTCCAGATGATCAAGGGAACTTTGTAATATTCAGCGACGCTTCACATAAGGGTTTGGGTTGTGTGTTGATGCAACATAGTAAAATGATTGCATATGCGTCAAGACAGTTGAAACCGCATGAGTTAAAGTACCCGACGCATGACTTGGAACTAGCCGCCATAGTGTTCGCACTTAAGATTTGGAGACATTACCTACGGAGAGAAGTGTGAAATCTACACGGATCACAAGAGTTTAAAGTACATTTTTACTCAGAAAGAGCTCAATATGAGGCAGAGGAGATGGCTGGAATTGATCAAGGACTATGACTATTCGATAAATTACCATCCTGGAAAGGCAAATGTAGTGGCTGATGCTCTGAGTAGGAAGGAGAGACTGAATATGATGATAACATCAAAAGAGTTATCTGAAGAAATCGAAAGATTGGAATTGGAACTTTGTGCTTATGGAAAAGTCGAGGAAGTTTGTCGTGCAATGACCTTTCAGCCAACACTAGTGGAAAAGATAAAGAAGTGTCAAGAAGAAGTAATGGAGAAAGAGAAGAATCAGTTATCTGGAGAGGAGATTAATACTCAAAGGGATGAGCAAGGGATACTAAGGTTTTCATCCAGAATATGGATTCCCCATGTACTTGAATTAAAGAGTGAGATCCTCCATGAAGCCCACAATTCAAAATTTTCAATCCACCCGGGAAGCACCAAGATGTATCGAGACTTAAAGAAGAACTTTTGGTGGCCAAATATGAAGCGAGACGTGGCAGAATGGGTTGCGAAGTGCTATACTTGTCTGAAAGTGAAGGCAGAACATCAACGACCAAGCGGATTAATTCAGCCCCTGAAGATTCCAGAATAGAAATGGGAAAATATCGCTATGGACTTTATAGTAGGACTACCGCGAATGAAATCCGGGCATGACGCAATATGGATTATAGTTGATCGTCTTACGAAGTCGGTGCATTTCCTTCCAATTAATGAGAAGTCATCACTGGACAAGTTGGTTCATCTGTATGTGCGTGAAATCGTACTAAGGCATGGAGTACCCGTATCAATAGTTTCAGACAGAGATCCCCGATTTAACTCGAGATTCTGGAAGCAATTTCAGGAATGTCTTGGCACGAAGTTGAATATGAGCACGGCATACCACCCGCAGACTGATGGCCAGAGTGAAAGGACAATTCAAACAATTGAAGACATGTTGCGCAGTTGTGCAATCGAATTTGCAGGAAGTTGGGACGACCACTTGCCGTTGATTGAATTGTCTTATAACAACAACTATCATTCCAGTATCGGCATGCCACCATACGAAGCTTTGTACGGGAGAAAATATAGATCACCAACAAGTTGGGATGAAGTAGGAGAAGGAAGAATTCTCGGCTCGGAATTGGTACAACAGTTGCATGACTCGGTCAAGTTAATTCAGAAAAGGTTGCTTGCTGCTCAAGATAGAAAGAGGAAGTATGCGGATCCAGCGCGTAAGGATGTTCAATTCCAAATTGGCGAAGCTGTGTTGCTGAAGGTGTCACCTAGAAAAGGGTTGATGAGATTTGGCAAGAAAGGGAAGTTAGCACCTAGATACATAGGTCCTTTTGAGATTTTGAGTCAAGTAGGAAAGGTGGCCTACGAGTTGGCCTTACCACCTCAGTATCAACATGTGCATTATGTGTTCCATGTGTCGTTGCTTAAGAAGTACAATCCTGACGCTAGCCATGTGATAGAATATGAACCTGTAGAAATTCAGGAAGACCTGTCATTTGTGGAGCAACAGGTTAAAATACTCGACTGGCAAGTAAAGAGTCTTAGGAATAAGTCGGTAAAGATAGTAAAAGTGCTTTGGAGGAACCCTAAGGTCGAAGAATCGACTTGGGAGTTAGAGTCTGATATACGTTCCCGGTATCCTCATCTGTTCTCTTAGATTCTGGGGACAGAATCCCGTAAAGGGGAGAGGATGTTACGACCGGTATCTTCGTGTAATATTATTTGTGGATTTGGTATAATATTAAAGCCGAATGAAAATATATTTAATGATTGTACGTTTGTGTGAGTGCAAATTCTGCATTATAAATTTGCTTTATGTAGTATATGATTTTTCAAAGCAAGAGTTTATTTAATTTCTTTATTTTTGATTTATAAGGAATATTCTAAGCCTTGGAAATTTTCTTTTAAAAGGTATTTTGTTCACAAATTTTGAAAATGATTTTATAAAGTCTCTAAAAATCCAAGTTATTTTATGGTATAAATTTTATAATTTTTGAACTTGTATTTTATTTTATAAAAATAAATCATTATAAATTTTAGTTGTCATATTTAGCAAATTACAAGAAAGCCCTTGCATGCAAACCACCCTCTCATTCGTTTCAAGGACAAAGAGGACAATTCCAACCCCACTAACTCTTATTTCTCTAGCCAATTTCCTTCTTTACCCTTGCATGCAAAATGTACCAAGTATAAGTGAAGGGATAGACTTGTCAATTCTCCTTTCCACTCAAATTTTGTCAAATCAAATACCATAAAAACAAGTAAATGTCATGATCATTCTCATACTCCACCCACACCTCACTCTCTCCTCCCTCCCTTCTCCCTCCTCTCGGCTCTCCCCTCTCACTCTCGGCTAAAAGCCGAAACCCCCTCCCCATTTTTTTTTCTTCAATCCTCAACCAAGCTTCCACTCTTTACACAAGTAAATGTTATTTCCCATACCATGATCATTCATATTTCAAAGAGTTTTGAATAGAAAGATTAAGTTTTGAAGTTGCATGTTAAGGTTCTAGTCGAAACTCAAAGTACAACCTTGATTCTTGTGAGTTTAGGGTTGTTTTTGAGAGGACTACAAGGAATGGATAAGTGCCAAGTCTTGAGAAGGAAACTCTTGATGATTAAATGTCCATTCCCATCCATTTCATTCGGCCATGACCATATGGGAGCCGAATGAATGGTCCTTGAGATCATTCTTGTTGTTTTGTTCATTTTTTGCATATTTATGTGATAATGACTTGAATTTTGTGGTGAAAATTTGATAAAACTCCTTGCATGCTAAGTGATCATCTAGGTATAGCTCATGCTAGGCTTGCATGTCAATTTTATGGTAGAATATATGTAGAAAATGTGTTGTTTTGGTTTGCAAAACCCGAGGACATGCATGCATGTGGCTTTCTCTTAGAATGTTGTAGGATTTTGATCATTTGGAAAGATTTTGTTAGTGAGCCTTAATTTCAGTAGGTATAATGTGTTAATATTGATTTATGCTTCTTGTTGCATGGTAATAATTCGTGGTTATCTTTTATAAAATGCATATCTTGTGGTTTCAAAAACTTAATGATTGGTGAGTTGAGAAATGTGATCTCTTTTGTTTTGCCATAATTAGACCTTAGGTAAGGATGATCTCACCCAAGTTTATTTTGAGAATAAGGGAGTTAGTTCAGTAGATTACCATGTATAAGTCTTGGTTTAAGTATTGGGATGTTGGTAGTTGAGTTTGTCAAGTCAAAACCTTGGAGAAATGAGAGTTATAGTTTCTGCAGAAAATCAGTTTAGTACCCTGAGGTTTAGAGTGAGTTTTGACCATGTCATTGATGTGAACTTTGAGGCCCAAGCCACCAGAAGTTAGTATTGGGAGTATATAAAAGGTTTTAGGAGTTGGTTGGAGGTTTGCATGTCTTTTGGTTAGGTGCACAAGTAGAATAACAAAATCTGTCCAGCAGGGGACAGTTTTGTTGCAACTTAGAAATAGGAAGATTTGACCATGTCATGGGTAGGCCCTCATTAGGCCCTATTGGGCCTTAGTTAGAGGGAGTGTCAGAGAAGTGTTTCCAACCATAGTTCATAGGATATGAGTTAGAACAATGTGTCACAAGTTAATTCAAGTCAGGGCGTTTTCTGCCCAGAAAAACAGGGGAACCTTGGACTTTTAGCTTAGGCCCAAGAAGGCCCAAGCCAGTCCCTTGAGCCACATCAAGCTTGTGAGATGCCCTTAGGTCAGTAGAGTCTTGTATAAAAGTTTTGAAGGAAAAATTGTAGTTTAAGAGTGTCTAATGCACTCAAGAAACCATAGTTATCATTCTGAAATTTGCACCAGTGAGCACTTTCACTTATCACATAGTTTTAGAACACTTAGAAGTGAGTATTAGGTCGACCACCATAGTTGTAAGATAGTATAAGGTAATTAGAGCAAAAGGCACAAGTGAGGGTCAATAGGTTTTGGATAGTTTAGGAAAGGCACATCGAGTTAGGAAGCCAAAATTAGAAGACCTTGTCTAGTTTAGCGACCAAGTGACTTAAGATGTGAGTCGAGATCATCCATGCCTAGTGTTGCATTATGGTATATATGGTGTTATTTGATATTAAAATATGATATGTGAGTATATGTGGCTATGTGGACTATGGTATTTATAAGGTGATTATAAATTGAGTGCATATAGGCCTAAGTGTCATCCGTGTTTAATTTCAAGTTGTAAATAGGTTAAGATGGTAAGAATATATTATAATGAGGATTATTATTATTATGTAGGATCTCGAGACGAGGGAAAACTTGCCATAAAGGTCGAGTGAAGCTCTAGTTGCTCCTACCAGTCAGACCAGACCAGCCTTTCTCAAGGCAAGTGATTCAACTTGACCTTCGTATTTACTATAAACAGTTCATATATATATTGATGCAATTATCCTGAGTCATTTGATATGTTTTAAATCAAGCGTATCTTTCGTTTATCTTTGAATTATATAGAAATGCCATGAACCCTCGAGTATGTATTGCAAGTAGTTCAAAAGCCTTTTCATGATAGTTAAATGCCATGATAAAATGAAGAGTTGATATATTACTTCATTGATCCTCTTGATTAACATGCTGATGATTCCTAAGTATTGATATCTCATCCTGATACTTGAATCCCTATAGAACCTTACCTTGAACCCTGAAAGTCAGAAACTTATGAAAGTGATCCCTCATTGATTGATACCCCTCTTTCTTATCCTAAAGCTTGACAACTCTGATATATCCTGAGCTAAAGAGTCATTTCTTCATACCTTAACACCCATAGTATTCATGAAGCTTATCTTCTTGATGATCCAACACATGTACCTTGACGAGAAACCATTGCTTTAAGCCCAGTTTGGCATTACCCCTATATATTATCCATTAGTCTCACTAAATTTTCCTGTCCAAGTTCTGACATATGAAAACCATTTGGTTACCCTAATAGAGTAAAATTTTGTAAATCATAGCCCTGAAATTTAGTACCATATTTCCCGTGTTTCGAGTTGATCTATAATCCCTTAATAAAAATGTTTACTGTTAAAAGAGATTTTGTTATAATTCGGCATCAGTTTTTGAAATAAATAGAATATGGGTTTTCAGTCCCAAAGGGGGATAAATGTTTTCCTTGAATAGTGGATCTGGACTGAGACGCGAGTCCTTTCTACACTTATATTAGGCTTAAAAGTTGCCTAGGGATTCCTGTTAATGTTTTAGAACCCAGCGAGGTTCGGGATTACTTCGCGGCTAATCACCGGCTGTAATCCGTAGCGTCATAAAATGATTTTGATTAAGACATGATTTTAAAATTGTTTTGATACAAGGAAAATGATGCCATCTCACATAGTTTTATCTCTCGTTGCCTTTGGTTATGTCTTTCGATTGTCATTCTTTAATGTATATCTCAATTTATGTTTTGTGTCGTACTGTGAGCACTTGTTGAGCATTTGGCTCACTCCTTGCTTTACCCTGATATTTCAGCTAGCAGCTATGGTTAGATTCAAGCAGACTACCCGTAAGACCTGTGATGCTGATGCTTATGTTCGAGCTCAGGTAGAATAAGTAATAATAGTTTGTGTGAGGACTCGGTACTTTTAATCAGATGTAATAGTTGGTAGTGTTGGGCTGTTCCAAACCCTAAACTGTAAGATCTTGGAGTTGGTTGTGTATTCTTCTTTTAAAATGTTGTAATAGTCATATTTAATTTGCTGTTTAAGTTGGGGGTGTGACAGTTTATGAAGAAACTAGCTTATGGCTCGAGATCAATAAGAATCAGGGTTTGGGTTATGTACTTTAAAGTACTTGAAATGTAATATCCGGGATATAACGTGTAATTATTTTTGTTAATAAATAATTATTATATGTGTTCAGTATCTATTCTGTGAATTATTTGTTAAGTGTTTAATGTGTTTGGATGTTTAAAAATATTATTAATTGAGTATTTTAATTTTTATATGTCCAAAATAAAATATAGATAATTGTCATATCTTCCTAATTATTTTTATGTTGATTTATGAATTTATAAGAATCATATGAAATTTATAAAATCTTTTTCCGGGTATTTAAAATCTATTTTATAAAAACGGGAACCAACCGACGTTATCCGTTGTTACGTTTTTGGAACCCGAAACTCTTCCGAGAACTCCTTCCTGACCTAATTGTAATATTCCGAGCATATTCCATGTTTTAACTTTTTCGATTCGGCGTACGGTTTGTCCTGCGCGGGTCCCGGCGCAACATTTTCGATACAATATTCATTTCGGTAAATCAATAAAACTCGTATTTTCGATAAACGGGAGCTTTTTATTAAACTATCCCAATTATCACCTCGTAGTACGTGTAACCAGGCGCTGAGACCAAGACCGCAGTACAAATTTTACTAATTTGGATAATTATCCCGAAAACCGATACCGTTTGGATCAGTTTTTAATAATAAACGTACCGTTTAATATATCCGGAATGATCCAACGGCATACTAATTTTCCGTAATTATAAATAGCCTTTTTCCGTATTTTATTTCGTATCAAAATCATTTATAGTCAGTAATTATATAAATTTCCAGAGAAAATCCTTATATTCATAAACCCTTCTGAAAATCAAACCACAAATTGAAGGTGTTATTGATCTCCGTTTGGAACGCTCGAGTAACCAAAACAGAGGTTTTAAGTTGTTCTTTCAGTTTCTTCAAGTTTCAGAACTGCAGAAATCAAGGTTATTTTTCTATATTTTTATTTAATTTCGAATTATTTTTATTAAAAATATGAATTTTGGTTCGGATGATTGTTTGTATGATTTGATGATTGCATGTTATAGAGCTTGTTTTCCTAATGATTTTCATATGTCATACGTTTGATTTGGAGTTCAATAACATGCTCAAAAGTGGGTTTAATTCTCGAATTTTAAAATTAGGGTTTATAACCCGTATGAATGTTTTCAATTGAAATTTGGGGCTTTTTGATTTAGGGGTTATTAGCTATTGATTTATAGTGGATTATGTTCCTTATGAAATTTGCAATCGATTGGTATATAGCTCGTTAACAAAGGATGCTTGAATCGTAAGGAGTTGTCTATTTAAGTTTTCGATGTTTCGCCGGAAACCGGCGATGTTCTTGGCCAATTTCCGACCAAGTCTGGGGTTATTAATATATTTTGATTGCATGAATCGATTCCTGGTTGTCTGTAGATGTGATCTGGAGCTTGTGGTGGGGTGAGGATGCCGGGAACGTGTTCTCCGGCCACCCTCGACGTTTTCCCGGTGACCCTTGTTAAAATTGCAGTTTAGTACCTTATCTTTTGAAAACGATGAAGTTCAGTCCCTGAACTTTCCAGAGTTTTCAAAAATAGGATTCCTGTTTTAAAATTATTCAAAAATCATATTTCCTATTTATTTTATTATAAAAAATCGATTTTAATTTCTGAAAATTCCAAAAATTATTATTTTAATTCCAAAAATTATTTTTAATTCAAAAATAAATTTGAATTAATTAGTTAATTAATTTCAGTTAATTTTTAATCGATTAATTGATCAATTAATTCAAAAATTAATTGATTAATTGATTTATTAATTATTAATTGATTTTAATTAATTATTTAATTAGATTTAATTATTTGAAAATGATTTAAAAATTCCGAAAAATAGTTTCGAGCTTTAAAATATTATTCTAAATTATTTCAAGGCTCGATAATTATTATAAAAAAAATTTGAAACCAAAATGGGCCAACCGAACCCTGTTTATTACTCCGAAATTGATCCAACGACCCGTTTTAATTCTGAAAAATATTTTAAAAATCATTTTAAATATCCGAAAGCCTATTTATGACCCGAGACTTCTTTATAAATGATATACCATTGATTATGTGACGTGTTATGTGTTATATGTGACTTGTTGGTTAATTGTCGGTCTGTATATTCGATGTTTACTTTTTATTGCGTAACTTTCAATCCGTTAATCGGATTTGGGTGAAACGAAGGGTAGATAGAAGTTTGTGTCAAATAGAATCGTATGAGTTGAATATTGATATATGCTTATGATATGTGAGCAAAAGAGGCAAGGCATAGGAAAGGGAAACAGGTAGTCAAGGAGTAAGACAGTGGTGATTGAGAGCAAGTGCAGTGTAGTAAGCTAGTACCAGGCAAGTGTTCTGAACTTTCTCGAGATGTTGTATTGATTGATAATCTTATTTTATATTGCAAGTGCTTTGAAGCACTGAACCCAAAATCCTGATTCCAGTTATTGATCTTTAGCCGTAAACCTGATTCTTTCTAGACCATTGATTGTTGTATACCCAAATACGAACCTCAAATATACGATACTACTCCACAAATATATACAAACTAATTATCAAACACTGAACCAAATTGCTTACACACTCAAACCATTGTATCTTATGCTTTGAAAGGACAAATCCTTGAAACCCTGAAACACTGATTCTTTTGTTATCCAAATTCTTTCACTACCTGACAGCCAAGCTTTGGAAATGCCCTATTGATCTTTATGCAGATTGAAACCATTTTTATTATTGAACGTCCAATGTTGTTAATGATCCTGTTTATTGTTTATTACTGCTTATTCTGTTATTATGGTAGAATTGGATTGTTTTTATAAAATTGTGGACCAGATTCGTGGTCAGACCATATAATGGTCAAGTTAGGCCAATGTGTGCCTTGGATCCAGTAGTTAGAGCAGTGTTGTATGCTTTGATCGGGGTTAGTGCATGACTGATCAGCAGCCTAACCTTGGTTTTTAAAATGAAAAAATAATATCCAATTCTAAATCATAATCCATTGTTCACTTGATATCATAACCATATTCACCTGATGATCATTATTCTCAGTTTTGTCATTGTGACTTGCTGAGCTAGTTAGCTCATTTGTGCGATGTTGTTTATGTTCTTTTCCAGTTAAGAAAGAACTGGTTGGTACCAAGGATCCCCAGTCCAGCGCGAGAGCTAGGGGTTCAGGTTGATCGAGTTGAGCTAGCAGGCTTCTTTTGGAATAATTTAAGTTTGTAATAGTTTATAATAATGTTTAATACTCAGTTCTGAGTTTGGATAGTTGGGATTTGAACGGTTTGTAATATAAGTAAGTGTGTTTGGCTTGTGTGCATACTTTAACCTGTTGCGGTCCGTGGTAGTTAGTAAGTAGGGTCACTGCATATTATTATCTTTATCATTACTATAAGCAGGTTATTAATAAGGTGTGTGTGTATGGACCCCCAAACTTCTGACCCGGGTTAGGAGGGCGCCACAGGTTTAGTATCAGAGCTACAGGTTATAATCACTGACACAAGCCTATATTAACGGGAATTGGTAGAGGGTTAGGATTAGAAGTAAGGAATAGAAAGATAGAACGTCGAGAGGTTGAGTGCTATGGTATAACAGGTATCAGTGTAATTCGCGTCATGGTTCGGGATTCTTATATTGCAATATGATTTCAAATAGTAGCAATGGCCGACTCTTTCATCCCCGTGTCAGCTGATCACTCAGAGCTTTCAGTTGGAGTACCATCTTCAGATCCACGTCCCGTTGTTCCACCAGTGTTGGTTATTCTACCTCCACCTGTGTTGCAGCCCGTACCATTGCAGGCTATTCCACCCCCAGGCATGAGGCCACCTGTCAGAGGACCTCCACCAGCTGATTCAGATTCCACTGGGCATTCAGTTGCGAGTGCCCCATTCCAGTCTACATTGCCCCCAGTTCCTTACTACCGGTATGAGGCTCTTCTATTGGAGCGTGATTCCTTGTTGGCCCAGATCCGAGAGCTATAGCATATCATTAGGACTACAGATGTTGATCGTGGTGTGAGGGAGCTTCGAGAGGAGATTCATGTGACACGGAGGGTTCTTGAGGCTAGGCTACATGGAGCTACACTACCTGGAAGAGGCCCTGATGCATTGATGGGATGGGCTACTGAGGTGATGGAGGACTTTGAGAGGCTGGGAGGACCAGAGTTTCCTTGGAGTTGAGTCAGAGATCCAAAGACAGAGATGTTGAGCAGTGTTATTATGGTTGTGTAGTATGTACAGTAGTGTGTAGTGTGTATCAGTAGACTTTTGGGTTGTATTTATAGACCAGCTATGCTGACTAGTGAGTAGGTTGTTGTACCCTTTTGCCTTTACTTTCGAAGCGTCTTTACGCTTGTACTACCCAAAACTTTTTATCTATATATATCAGTACCTTTTTCCTTTCCAGTATTGTCATTTATTTTACTGCACCTATTTTACTTTACCTTATTTATTGCACCAGTTATACCCCTGTGAAACCATGTACCCTGTTTTCCATAACTGTTTATATTCTGTGAAGAAGCATGCAATTTACTTAGTTCAACTGTTACAACTGTTTTCAAAAAGAGATATTTCTGTGTTATAAAACTTTTCTTTTATGCAAAGAATTTGATTTAAAAGCTAAATAAGTTGTTTGATTCTTTACAGAAAAATGCCTTCCAGAAGAAATACCCGCACCAACACCTAGAATGAAGAAACTAACAACAACAATAATAACAACCAAGATGATACAAATCAGAATGCAAACCCAGGACCTATAGACCCAGCAATAGCCCAGATTCTTCAAATCTTGGCCCAACAAACAGTTCACCTGGAACAACAATAACAAAGACAGACCAATCCCCAGGTAACTTTTAAAACTTTTCAGGCAGTAAACCCACCAGAATTCAAGGGTTCATTAGAGCCGATTGAAGCAAATGTTTGGTTAAAGAAGATAGAGAAGGCATTTGCCTTAGTAAAAGTCAAGGAAGAACAGAAGGTTGAGTTTGCAAGTTATTATTTGAAGAATGAGGCCACCTATTGGTGGGAGATGGTGAAGACGTTGGAAGGAACATATGTTATTACTTGGGAGAGGTTTAAGGAGTTGTTTTTAGAAAAGTATTTTCCTCAGTTTGTCCAAGACCAGATGGAGCTGAAGTTTTTAGAATTAAAGCAAGGGAATATATCGGTGGCGGATTATGAGAGTAAGTTTGAGGAATTGTCAAGGTATGTGCCGTCATATGTGGATACTGACAGGAAGAAAGCTAAGAGATTCCAGCAAGGTTTGAAGCCATGGATCAGAGGGAAGGTAGCCATTTTTGAATTGAATACCTATGCAGGAGTTGTACAGAAGGCTATGATTGTAGAGACAGAGAGTGAGATGTCACAAAAGGAGAAAGAAAGCAAGAAAAGGAAATTTGAAGGGAATGAAGGTCAGTCACAACCAGGGAAGTTTCCAAATTTTAAGAAGGGCAAGTTTCAGCTAGGAAGAAATTTTAATTTGTTGAGACAAAATGCAGGCAACGGAAGCCAGGACAACCGTCCAGTTAATGCGAATCAGCCAAATCAGTTGAGATTAACTTTTCCAGATTGTCAGGTATGTGGGAAGAAGCATGGAGGAGTTTGTAATAAGTTGAATATAGTTTATTTCAAGTGCAATCAGAAAGGGCACTATTTAAGGGAGTGCCGAAATCAGCCAGCAAGAGAGCCAACAAATAAGGATCAGCCTATCCGGAATCCAGCAGTGAAGGTTCCAGCCATTGGATTTATGTGCTTTAAATGTGGGAAGCCAGGACATATAGCCAGGGATTGCAAGACACTAACCCCAGTCAGTAATGCATTGAGGATTATGGGATCTACTCCAACAGTGAATGAGACTCCAAGGGCCAGAGTTTTTGATATGTCTGTAAAGGATACTATCCAGGATACTGATGTCGTGGCAGGTACGCTTAATGTGAATTCTTTATGTGCCAAAGTGTTAATAGATTCGGGAGCAACTCGATCGTTTGTTTCACAAGATTTTGTTAGTAAACTAGATTGCCCAGTTGAATATTTAAATGAAATAATGACTGTGGAATTAGCAAATCAAGAATGGGTATCTGTTAATCAAGTTTGTGAGAATTGTGAGATTGAGATTTCTGGTAGTAAGTTTTGTGTAGATTTGATACCATTTAAGTTAGGAGAGTTTGACGTTATCTTAGGAATGGATTGGTTATCTAAGCACGATGCCCAGATAGATTGTCGAAATAAGAAGGTAATGGTGAAGACGCCAGATGAAAGAATAGTAACGTTCAAGGGCCAGAATTAAGTAAAGAAGTTCTTAACGATGATTCAAGCCAAGAAGTTACTACGACAAGGATGCGAGCATTTCATGACATATGTTATTGATACGAGTCAGGAGCCAGCAAAACTTAAAGATATTCCAGTAGTGAATGAATTTCCAGACGTGTTTCCTGACGAGTTACCAGGACTTCCTCCAGATAGAGAAATTGAGTTTGCAATCGACTTAGCACCTGGAACAGAACCAGTGTCCAAGGCCCCGTATAGAATGACGCTCGTTGAGATGAAAGAGCTAGCAAAGCAATTGCAAGAGCTGTTAGAGAAAGGAGTAATCAGACCCAGTGTGTCCCCGTGGGGAGCCCCGGTATTATTTGTCAAGAAGAAAGATGGAAGCATGAGACTGTGTATCGACTATAAGGAGCTCAACAAACTTACAATCAAGAACAAGTATCCGTTACCCAGAATTGACGATCTATTTGACCAATTGAAGGGAGCCAAGTTCTTCTCCAAAATTGACTTAAGATTGGGATATCATCAACTAAAGATTAAGCCAAAAGATATACCAAAGACAGCTTTCAGAACAAGGTATGGACATTACGAATTTTTAGTGATATCTTTTGGATTGACCAATGCCCTGGCAGCGTTTATGGACTTGATGAATAGAATTTTCAAGGAATACTTGGACACGTTCGTTATTGTGTTTATAGACGATATTTTGATTTATTCAAAGGCGGAAAGGGATCATGCGGAACATTTAAGAACAGCTTTGGAGATTTTAAGGAAAAAAAAGTTATATGCTAAATTCTCGAAGTGTGAGTTTTGGCTACAGGAAGTTCAGTTCTTAGGACACATAGTCAGTAATGAAGGGATCAAAGTGGACCCAGCAAAGATTGAGGCAATTACAAATTGGGAAAAACTGAGAACACCCACCGAGGTAAGAAGTTTCTTGGGATTAGCGGGATATTATCGTCGATTCGTTCAAAATTTTTCAAGGATTGCAATACCATTGACAAAGCTTACACGGAAGAATGAAAAGTTTATATGGAATGACAAGTGCGAAGAAAGTTTTCAGAAATTGAAGCAACGATTAATCATAACACCTGTTTTGTCACTTCCAGACAATCAAGGGAATTTTGTAATTTATAGCGATGCTTCTCATAAAGGACTAGGATGCGTTCTAATACAGCACGATAAGGTGATTGCGTATGCATCAAGGAAATTAAAACCACACAAACAGAAATATCCTACTCATGATTTGGAGCTAGCAGCCATATTTTTGTTTTGAAAATTTGGAGACATTATCTGTATGGAAAAAAGTGCGAGATTTACACGGATCACAAAAGCTTAAAGTACATATTCACACAGAAGGAGCTTAATATGAGGCAAAGGAGATGGTTAAAATTGATCAAGGATTACGACTGCTCGATTAATTATCATCCCGGTAAAGCGAACGTTGTAGCAGACGCGTTGAGTCGGAAGGAAAAGTTAAATGTGTTATCAGTACCTGAAGAGAGATATAAGGAATTTCAGAAACTGGAATTGGAGATTAAAGTTTACAGGCCTAATGAAGTAAAAGTGTACAGTATGACTTTTCAGCCGGAGTTGCTAGGGAAAGTAAAGAAATGTCAGGAAAATGTAATGGATCAAGATATAAATCGTTTGGTAGGTGAGGAATTGTGCACGCGGAAAGATGATCAAGGTATTCTAAGGTTTTCTTCAAGAATTTGGATTCCACTGGTGACGGAGCCGAAGAATGAAATTTTATAGGAAGCACATAATTCAAGATATTCAATCCATCCAGGGAGTACCAAAATGTACAGAGATTTAAAGGAAAATTATTGGTGGCCAGATATGAAGAGGGAAATTGCGGAATAGGTTAGCAAATGTTATACATGTCAGAGAGTTAAAGCCGAACATCAAAGACCAAGTGGATTGCTACAATGATTGGAGATTCCAGAGTGGAAGTGGGAACATATTGCCATGGATTTCATAGTTGGATTACCAAGGGCAAGGGTTAATCATGATGCCATTTGGGTTATAGTGGATAGACTTACCATGTCAGCTCATTTTCTGCCTATAAATGAAAGATTTTCACTCGACAAGTTGGTCCATATGTACCTGAAGGAAATTGTAGTTCGTCACGGAGTCCCGGTGTCTATCGTATCTGATCGAGATCCAAGATTTAATTCAAGATTTTGGAAAAGTTTTCAAGAATGTTTGGGAACAACTCTGAATATGAGTACAGCTTACCACCCACAGACGGACGGCCAAAGTGAAAGAACGATCCAGACAATCGAGGACATGTTACGTGTTTGTGCTATTGATTTCAAAGGAAGTTGGGACGAGCATTTACCTCTGATATAATTTGCTTATAACAACAGTTATCATGCCAGTATTGGGATGCCACCCTATGAAGCCCTTTATGGACGCAAATTCAGATCTCCAGTGTATTGGGACGAAGTAGGAGAACGCAAAATACTTGGACCTGAACTAGTATAGGAGACAAAAGAAGTGGTTGAAATTATCCAAAAGAAAATTGATAGCTGCACAGGACCGTCAAAGGAAATATGAAGACCAGTCAAGGAAAGACATGGAATTCGAAGAAGGAAGCTTGGTATTACTGAAAGTATCACCGTGGAAGGGACTAACGAGGTTTGGAAAGAAGGGAAAGCTGAGCCCAAGATATGTCGGACCTTTTGAGATTCTAAAGCGCGTTGGCAAAGTAGCTTACGAATTGGCGTTACCTCCGCACATGGAGCACATTCACAATGTTTTTCACATATCGATGCTTAAGAAATATAATCCAGACTCCAAGCATGTAATAGAATACGAGCCAATAGAGCTTCAGGCAGATTTGTCATATGTAGAGAGTCCGATAGAGATTCTAGAGGAAAGAGAGAAGGTATTGAGAAATAAAGTGGTGAAGCTAGTAAGAGTATTATGGAGAAACCCAAAGGTTGAAGAGTCAACCTGAGAGTTAGAAAGTGATATGAGAGAAAAGTACCCACGTTTGTTCTCTTAGGAGATTCTGAGGACAGAATCCTTTTAAGGGGGAATGATGTAATATCCGGGATATATCGTGTAATTAGTTTTGCTTATAAATAATTATTATACGTGTTCAGTATCTATTCTGTGAATTATTTGTTAAGTGTTAAATGTGTTTGGATGTTTAAAAATATTATTAATTGAGTATTTTAATTTTTATATGTCCAAAATAAAATATAGATAATTGTCATATCTTCCTAATTATTTTTATGTTGATTTATGAATTTATAAGAATCATATGAAATTTATAAAATCTTTTTCCGGGTATTTAAAATCTATTTTATAAAAACGGGAACCAACCGACGTTATCCGTTGTTACATTTTTGGAACCCGAAACTCTTCCGAGAACTCCTTCCTAACCCAATTGTAATATTTCGAGCATATTCCATGTTTCGACTTTTTCGATTCGGCGTACGGTTTGTCCTGCGCGGGTCCTGGCGCAACATTTTCGATACAATATTCGTTTCGGTAAATCAATAAAACTCGTATTTTCGATAAACGGGAGCTTTTTATTAAACTATCCCAATTATCACCTCGTAGTACGTGTAACCAGGCGCTGAGACCAAGACCGCAATACAAATTGTACTGATTTGTTTAATTATCCCGAAAACCGATAACGTTTGGATCAGTTTTTACAAATAAACGTACCGTTTTATATCCGGAATGATCCAACGGGATACTAATTTTACGTTATTATAAATAGCCTTTTCCGTATTTTATTTCGTATCAAAATCATTTCAGTCAATAATTATATAAATTTCCAGAGAAAATCCTTATATTCATATACCCTTCTGAAAATCAAACCACAAATTGAAGGTGTTATTGATCTCCGTTTGGAACGCTCGAGTAACCAAAACAGAGGTTTTAAGGTGTTCTTTCAGTTTCTTCAAGTTTCAGAACTGCAAAAATCAAGGTTATTTTTCTATATTTTTATTTAATTTCGAATTATTTTTATTAAAAATATGAATTTTTGTTCGGATGATTGTTTGTATGATTTGATGATTGCATGTTGTAGAGCTTGTTTTCCTGATGATTTTCATATGTCATACGTTTGATTTGGAGTTCAATAACATGTTCAAAAGTTGGTTTAATTCTCGAATTTTAAAATTAGGGTTTATAACCCGTATGAATATTTTCAATTGAAATTTGGGGCTTTTTGATTTAGGGGTTATTAGCTGTTGATTTATAGTGGATTATGTTCCTTATGAAATTTGCAATCGATTAGTATGTAGCTCGTTAACAGAGGATGCTTGAATCGTAGGGAGTTGTCTTTTTAAGTTTTCGATGTTTCGCCGGAAACCGGCGATGTTCTTGGCCAATTTCCGGCCAAGTCTGGGGTTATTAATATGTTTTGATTGCATGAATCGATTCCTGGTTGTCTGAAAATTATTTCGATTTTAATTTAAAAATTCCAAAAATTATTATTTTAATTCCAAAAATTATTTTTAATTCAAAAATAAATCTGAATTAATTAGTTAATTAATTTCAGTTAATTTTTAATCGATTAATTGATCAATTAATTTGAAAATTAATTGATTAATTGATTTAATTAATTATTAATTGATTTTAATTAATTATTTAATTAGATTTAATTATTTAAAAATGATTTAAAAATTCTGAAAAATAGTTTCGAGCTTTAAAATATTATTCTAAATTATTTCAAGGCTCGATAATTATTATAAAATTTTTTTGAAGCCAAAATGGGCCAACCGAACCCTGTTTATTACTCCGAAATTGATCCAACGACCCGTTTTAATTCCGAAAAATATTTTAAAAATCATTTTAAATATCCGAATGCCTGTTTATGGCCCGAGACTTCTTTATAAATGATATACCGTTGATTATGTGACGTGTTATATGTTATATGTGACTTGTTGGTTAATTATCGGTCTGTATATTCGATGTTTACTTTTTATTGCGTAACTTTCAATCCGTTAATCGGATTTGGGTGAAACGAAGGGTAGATAGAAGTATGTGTCAAATAGAATCGTATGAGTTGAATATTGATAGATGCTTATGATATGTGAGCAGAAGAGGCAAGGCGTAGGAAAGGGAAACAGGTAGTCAAGGAGTAAGACAGTGGTGATTGAGAGCAAGTGCAGTGTAGTAAGCTAGTACCAGGCAAGTGTTCTGAACTTTCTCGAGATGTTATATTGATTGATAATCTTATTTTATATTGCAAGTGCTTTGAAGCACTGAACCCAAAACCCTGATTCCAGTTATTGATCTTTAGCCATAAACCTGATTATTTCAACCATTGATTGTTGTATACCCAAATACGAACCTCAAATATACGATACTACTCCAAAAATACATACAAACTAATTATCAAACACTGAACCAGATTGCTTACACACTCAAACCATTGTATCTTATGCTTTGAAAGGCCAAATCCTTGAAACCCTGAAACACTGATTCTTTTGTTATCCAATTCTTTCACTACCTAACAGCCAAGCTTTGGAAATGCCCTATTGATCTTTATGCAGATTGAAACCATTTTTATTATTGAACGTCCAATGTTATTAATGATCATGTTTATTGTTTATTACTGCTTATTCTGTTATTATGGTAGAATTGGATTGTTTTTATAAAATTGTGGACCAGATTCGTGGTCAGACCATATAATGGTCAAGTTAGGCCAATGTGTGCCTTGGATCCAGTAGTTAGAGCAGTGTTGTGTGCTTTGCTCGGGATTAGTGCATGATTGATCAGCAGCCTAACCTTGGTTTTTAAAATGAAAAAATAATATCCAATTCTAAATCATAATCCATTGTTCACTTGATATCATAACTATATTCACCTGATGATCATTATTCTCAGTTTTGTCATTGTGACTTGCTGAGCTAGTTAGCTCATTTGTGCGATGTTGTTTATGTTCTTTTCCAGTTAAGAAGGAACCGGTTGGTACCAAGGATCCCCAGTCCAGCGCGAGAGCTAGGGGTTCAGGTTGATCGAGTTGAGCTAGCAGGCTTCTTTTGGAATAATTTAAGTTTGTAATAGTTTATAATAATGTTTAATACTCAGTTCTGAGTTTGAATAGTTGGGATTTGAACGGTTTGTAATATAAGTAAGTGTGTTTGGCTTGTGTGCATACTTTAACCTGTTGCGGTCCGTGGTAGTTGGTAAGTAGGGTCACTGCATATTATTATCTTTATCATTACTATAAGCAGGTTATTAATAAGGTGTGTGTGTGGACCCCCAAACTTCTAACCCGGGTTAGGAGGGTGCCACATGAAATATAGAATAATAACCGTTTAGAGTAATTGCAACATAATGCAGAGCGTTCCAAAATACTTGCAATGTAATCAAGAGGAGAAGAAACACTTGCCTTATCAATTCGCTTTCACTATACTAGCACTTATCAAGTGATTCCCACTCACTGACTATCTGCTTTCCTTTTCTACGCCTCGTTTCCTCGGTTAAATATCACATGCACTTATCAATACTACGTCTCATCACATTCTATTCATTACGAGCTTCCTACTACCCTTCATTTCACCCAAATTCGACGTACGAATTGAATGTTATGAATAAAACAGTCAAACAATACACGTACAATCATATTACGTATCAATCAGATCACATATAGCACGTAGCACGCAAGATATTCAGTTAAAATAACTAATTAAGGAAGATTCGGGGTTAAAACAATTTTCCAGGTATTTAATATCAATTTTTGAACATTTTTCGGAATTTAAACAGGACTCCGAATCATTTTATAACTAAATAATAGGGTTCGAACACCCAAGTCTGACTTAAAAATAATTTTATTATAATTATCGAGCCTTGAAAATAATTTAAAATAATATTTTAAAGATCGAAACTATTTTTCAGAATTTTTAAATCTAATTTAAATAATTAAATCTAATTATTATATCAATTAAAATTAATTAAATTAATTAATCAATGAATAATAAATTAATCAATTAATTAAAATAATTAAAAAATAATTAAAAATTAATTAAAATTAATTATTAAAATAATTTTAATTTATTTTTGGAATATTTAAATATTTATAATACTTTTCTGAATTTAAAATAATTGAATAAATGTTTTTCTGATTTTTAAAATAATATAAATATCATTTTTATAATAAAATTAAACAGGAATCCAGTTTTTGTAGGTTTCTGAAATTTCAGGGACTAAAATATAACTTTTGCGAAAATAGGGGGACCAATCTCTAAATTTTTCATCTTCTCCGACGACCTGGCGGCGCCGGTGGCGGCGATAGTGTCGGCCGTCGTCCCCCTGCCCAGTAGGCTTCAAAAAACTGCAGATTTGCAGTTCTCCACTCCCGGAACACTTTGCTGCAGATAAAAAGTACACACAGCTCGTGGTTTGGCCGGAAAAGTTCGCCGAAGTTTTTCGACGCAGCCACGAGCGTTTTTCCGGCGAGTTACATCCAGGCCTCCTTCGACCATGTTATACACACCAATCGAACAATTATTGCATGATCTATTCATTGGTATCTTCAATTCCAACCCAAAATCAACCAATTTAAAAACCCCAATTTCAATTTAGAACATTCAAAGTTTGAAAACCCTAATGTCATAACCTGAGAATCAAACATAAATTTCTATAAGTTATTGAACTCCAAATCTGAAGTATAATATACCAAAATGACCAGAAAAAGGTTATCTACACGATTATGCCATCAAATCATATCAAAAATATCAAGAACAATAATTCATAATTGAGTCCATAATTAATTCGAATTAAAATAATTAAATTAGAAAATACCTTGATTTCTGAGCAAAAACAGATGGTGGATTTAGAAAGAGGTTTTCAAGAGCTTCATTTTGATATGTTGCACGCCCGAATCAGAGTTTGATAACGCCTTCGTTCGTACGTTTGATTCTCAAGAACGTATCGTTTATAGGGTTTTTCTCTGTATTTCTTATTATTTACTGATGAATTACGATTATTACGAATAAAATGAAATAATAAAAGGGCTATATATATTTATGGAATATTGGTTCGTGTTGGATCATTTTGGATCGTTAAATTAGTTACTTAGCCGCTAAGTAACTTTAAAAACGATCCGATTTAATACCCGTATTTGATAATTATCCCAACCGGGTCTTTTATAAAACACTTTATATGAAAATAATGTAATATTATCCTGTATTTCGAGAATACGGGTTTTGTTGATATATCGAAATAAATATCATATCGAAAATTGTACATCGGGATGCGTACGGGTCAAACTGTAATCCGGATCGAAAAAGTCAAAACACAGAAAATGTCTGGAATTACCAGATTAGGTTAGGAAGGAGTTTTCGGAAGAGTTTCGGGTTGTAAAAACGTAAAAACGGTTGAGGTTGGACGATTCCCAGTTTTATAAAATAATTTTGTAATTTTTCGGAAAATAATTAATAAATTCATAAATCAATATAAAATCATATAATACTCCAAAAATTACCAGAAAAATACCTTAATTATCTATATATTATTCTGGACATAATAAAATTAACACACTCACATTTTATAACATATATACATCTAAATATTATTATCAATCAACAGATAATTCACCAAAGTTCACATAATAATCACATAATAGTCATTTATTGATAAAAATAATTACACGCGATATCCCGGATATTACATCCCCCCCTTAAAAGGATTATGTCCTCAGAATCTGCTAAGTAAACAACTGAGGGTACTTTTCTCGCATATCACTTTCTAGTTCCCAGGTTGACTCTTCAACCTTTGGGTTTCTCCACAATACTCTTACTAACTTTACAACTTTATTTCTCATTATCTTTTCTCTATTCTCTAGAATCTCTATCGAATTCTCTACATTTGATATTATCGGCTCATACAAGAAGGACACTTCCCAGTGCCAGAAAATGGACTAAAGTTCATACTCCTGATCTGATCATTGGAATCCTGATGATGGTGTAAAGACAAGGAGTGCAACTCAGAATGAATGTTTATAGCACAATCTACTTTCAAAAGAAGAACAAAAAAAAGTAGAAGATGCACTCAAGGATGCAGATTGGGTCATGGCTATGCAAGAAGAATTGAATGAGTTCGAAAGAAATGAAGTATGGAAGCTGGTGCCTAGACCTAAGAACAGCTCAATTGTAGGAACAAAGTGGGTCTTCAGAAATAAGACTGATTCTGATGGAACAATCATCAGAAACAAGGAAAGATTGGTGGCTAAAGGTTATTTCCAACATGAAGGTATTGACTATGATGAAACATTTGCTCCTGTTGCTAGGATGGAAGCAATTAGAATTTTCTTGGCATATGGTACTCACAAGAAGTTTAAAGTCTTCCAGATGGATGTCAAGAGTGCATTTCTCAATGGAGAACTTGAAGAGGAAGTCTATGTTGAACAACCACCAGGATTTGTGGATCCTAAACATCCTGACTATGTTTACAGACTTGATAAAGCACTCTATGGACTGAAGTAAGCATCTAGAGCATGGTATGAAACCCTTGCTCAATTTCTACTTGAAAGTGGATTCAAAAGAGGTATAATAGATAAAATCTTATTTTATCTGAATAAAGGTAAAGATTTGCTTTTAGTTCAAATTTATGTGGATGATATCATTTTTGGATCAACTAATCAAACACTGTGTGATATGTTTTCGAAGTTGATGCAAACAAGATATCAAATGAGTATGATGGGAGAGATGAGCTATTGCTTAGGTTTGCAAATTAAACAGACTGATAATGGCATCTACATTAATCAATCCAAGTACACAAGGAATCTACTGAAGAGGTTTAATATGCAAGAAAGTGCAACTGCAAGTACTCCTATGGCAACTGCTACAAAACTTGATCCTCATGAAGGTACAACAGTTGATGTCACAACCTACAGAGATGCTGATTTTGCTGGATGCAAAACAGACAGGAAGAAATCACTTTAAAAGGGAACATGTTATGGAAGGAACAATTGAGCTTCATTTCGTTCCTACTGATCAGCAGCTGGCTGGTATCTTCACAAAGCCATTACCTGAAGCAACATTTACAAAGCTTGTCAATGAACTTGGTATGGTTAGTTGGGACAAATAAATTCTTTTCAATTTATATTTGATCAAATCATGATGTATATTGATCAAATCCTGGTATGTCCTAAATGATGTTCTAGATATTAGCTAGGAATATTTGATATATTTTATTATATGCATGATGAATTGAGTGAATTTATTTGCTAATTGTGCATGTATGAATAAATATATCATTGTCATCATTACAAATCAGTCTAGGGAGACGCGCCTTAACAAGACATCTTTTGGTTAAATCATTAAGTTAACTCTACACTTAATAATTGATAGTCCTTTGATATTCAATTTTCAATTTTCTATGCCCTAATGCTATTTTTGATGATGAATTACTTCCTGTTTTTCAAATTTCTGAAAAAAAAATCACTGATCATATTAAAAGGGATGAAAATAATAAATTTTCAGGATCTCCCTATCTGCCTAGAGAGGTCAGACAATTTCTGTTGAGAAATAGACCTACTCCTACACAAGTGCCTGCAAATCCTGATGCTGGCACCTCTATCACAGTTTCTGATGCTAAGAATCAAGAAACCACCCATCTTGTTTCTAACCCAAGCATTTTATCTTCCAAACATCAAACACACCTAGCCTCAAAATTAGCCTCCTCTAATGTCTCTCAAAAGAAATCAGTTGTAACAAAGAAAAGGTTGGTTAAGAAATCTGTCACATCTGGACAGAAAGCTAAACAAGGCTCACTGAGTGAGTGTGGGAAGAAAGAAGACTGTTTTCCAGTCAGGAAAAGAAGACTGATCCTATGAGATGATTCTAACTCCGACGATCAGATGCCAATGGGGTCTTTGTCGAAAACCAAGAAACCCACTGTTAAACATCCTGATGATTCTGTTGACACTACTGGAACCAATGATCCAACTACTGATGCTAGTGCCTGCTCGACAAGCTTCCAGTGATTGAAGCAACTGCTGAGCTCAAGACGACTGCAAAGAGCAAGTTGAAAAGAAAAAGTGAAGAAGTAGTTGGGTACATCAGAAAGAAAAAAAAAAGACTCAGCCTCTTGCCAAGGATGTCAGTACACAAGAACCTAAGTCTAAAAGGGATTTAGCAACTGCAACACATCCAGTCACACAAGAACCATCTTCTCAAAGGGAAGATACATACAACGAGGCTGCATAAATTATTTTTAATATTGCTCAGAGTGATCTTGTTGCTGACTCTGTTCAACTACTACAGGAAAAGCAAGCTCATCAGGAGGTACTGTCAAAGGTGGATGCAATCATCAATGATCCTATTTTTGAGAAGAGCACACAAGAACCTTCACCAAGCATTGCTGAAGCAGATCACATTTCTCGGACTCCACAAGAACCTTCAGTTCAAAGTACTGATAATGGTCTCTCACCACCTCTTGATAGGTCAAATCCTGATGTTACAACAGCTTCTACTGAGATTCATCTGTCAACTAAACTAGTTACTATTGATGATCCTCTACTGATTGCTAGTTTGCAAAAGCATCCTAATGTGCTGTTTGTTCCTCCACTATCGTCACTTCCACTTGAGGACTTACCTTCAGGTATTGTTATATTTCTCATATATTCTCATGTTTGTATGATTATAAATAGTCTCTTCTCTGAGGTTACCTCTATTTATATGACAAGTATACTACTCTTCTTAGCCATCTCTTATTTCTTTGCTAAAATGTGTGATTGAGCCTTTCTGTGAGACTGTGTGAAAATATAATGTGAGAAAATTAAAATGTTGATCGAAGCATTCAATGAGTCAGCCCTTGCCAAGGATGTCAGTACACAAGAACCTAAGTCTAAAAGGGATTTAGCAACTGCAACACATCCAGTCACACAAGAACCATCTTCTCAAAGGGAAGATACAGACAACGAGGCTGCATAAATTATTTTTAATATTGCTCAGAGTGATCTTGTTGCTGACTCTGTTCAACTACTACAGGAAAAGCAAGCTCATCAGGAGGTAATGTCAAAGGTGGATGCAATCATCAATGATCCTATTTTTGAGAAGAGCACACACGAACCTTCACCAAGCATTGCTGAAGCAGATCACATTTCTCGGACTCCACAAGAACCTTCAGTTCAAAGTACTGATAATGGTCTCTCACCACCTCTTGATAGGTCAAATCCTGATGTTACAACAGCTTCTACTGAGATTCATCTGTCAACTGAACTAGTTACTATTGATGATCCTCTACTGATTGCTAGTTTGCAAAAGCATCCTAATGTGCTGTTTGTTCCTCCACTATCGTCACTTCCACTTGAGGACTTACCTTCAGGTATTGTTATATTTCTCATATATTCTCATGTTTGTATGATTATAAATAGTCTCTTCTCTGAGGTTACCTCTATTTATATGACAAGTATACTACTCTTCTTAGCCATCTCTTATTTCTTTGCTAAAATGTGTGATTGAGCCTTTCTGTGAGACTGTGTGAAAATATAATGTGAGAAAATTAAAATGTTGATCGAAGCATTAAATGAGTCAGCCCTTACTACCGTAGTCACTCCTTATATTTCAGAGGTTGATGAAAAAGAAAAGGTTGATAGAAGGAAAGCTGATCAAGCATGCAAAGATTATGTGCAGAGAGTTTTAAAATCAAAGAGAGAGCTATGGCATAAAGAGAAAGGGAAGATTCATGATTTGTCTACAAGTTATGCTCCTCTCAACAAGAAGGATAAAAGATGGAAATACATTTATACATTTGATTATCCTAAAGGGTTCAAGCATGTTGAATTTATGTCAGCAGGGTTAAGAGATTCTATTTCAGAAAAGGAAGATGTTGATAAGTCCATCAAGAAACCTTCTTGGGTGGAATATAATGAAAAACTGAAACTTGTCAAATCTCGAACCAGAGGAGGAGTTGGTCATTCTAATATGGAGATTCTAAGATCTGATCAGCTGGATACAAATACTCTGACTGAGAATCTTGGTGAAAGATTTTTCCCTTCACATCTTGAGAAAGTTGAAGCTGTGAAGATTGTTTATAGAAAGATAAATGATACTGATGTCAGAGAAGAGATTCTGTACTTTTTGAGGGATGGTAAAGTAAAGAGCTTTACTTTATAGCAACTCTTAATGAAGACTGTGACAGAATTGAAATACATTCAAAATCTTCTTAGAGTTGAGAACAGTGTCACCGGGAATCGATCTTCTATGATACTTGAAGTCATCAGAAGAAAAGTCATGACAAAAGATGATAAATACAATGGAGATTATGTTCCTAAGTACAGAACTTATACTAGTCAAGAAATGAAGATGGAAAAGGGAGCTGCAGTTCTAAAATTTTTTCTCAACAGTCCTTAATTATCTTTCAGTCCTGATCATGAAGATGTCAGTTTAAGCTTCATGTTGATTGGTGATCTTGAGATAAACAAAATCTAAATTTCTAAATTAAGATCAGTCATCTATCAGCTTGGAGAAGACACAGAAGAGAAGAAAGAGTTGAAGAAAAATCTTGTTAAAGTCCTAAAGGACAAGGAGGAAGAAAGACTCAAAAACTTTCTGGAAACAACCGTCATTTATCTGAAGATACTGAAGTAAGCTTTACTCCTTGTGCATTTTGTAGTTGGTTTTGGCATCATTGAGAATGGAATTTGTGCTTCATTACAACAAGCATAAATTGGGGGAGATTGTTACGTATTGATTCTCAATGATCAGAAGAAGCTCATGATCTGGTTGTTCGGGTGTCATCAGTATTTGATGTGTCGTCAGGATTTGACACACCATCAACATTTGGATGTCATCAGTATCTGGAGATAGTCAGCTTAAAAGATTTGTTCCGTTCCTTGTATTGTGGAGTATATATCTTTTACGTCTGAGTTATAGGATTTTATCTATTCAGTTGAAGATATGTATCAGTTTCGGTTAGATTTTGATAATACATATCTTAGATTGTTTCATTGTAGCTGTGTAGTATATAAACCCAGTTTAGGTCATCACATAGTGTATCGATCTCGAGCATCATACGACCTAGCAGCTCTCAAGAACATCGGTATTTCTTGAGAGAGTTTTGTAACAGTTTTTATCAGAAATATAGAAAGTTGTTATATTTTATTACTTTTCAAAATATTTATACAATTGTATCCAACCCCCCTTAAACAATTGTATCTTTACTGGGCAACAGAACTCTCATAGAAGCTACAAGGACCATGCTTGAGGAAGCAAAATTGCCAACCTCTTTTTGGGCTAAGGCTGTGCAAACTGCATGCTTCACACAAAATGCTACATTGATAAACAAGCATGGCAAAACACCATTTGAGATGGTGAAGGGAAAGAAGCCAAATTTGAAGTACTTTAACATATTTGGCTGTAAATGATTTGTTCTCAAAACTCATCATGAATAGCTTACAAAATTTGATTTAAAAGATGATGAAGGAATTTTCGTTGGATATCCACTGTCTACAAAAGCTTTCAGAGTTTATAATCCGAGAACAAGGGTAGTCATGGAATTTATTCATGTATCTTTTGATGACAAGAAGATTACAGGTCTAGAAGATGTAGATGACCATGAAGAATTGAGATTTTAAAATGAAGTATCATATGCTGAACAGTTAAATCATGATGATCAGACAATTTCTAATACTCCAAATCCTGATATCACTCAAAACTCTGATGAGCCACATGTCAGTGGCAATGATACAAATACTGAAGCACATGTTGAGAGGGAACAACATGATTTACATCAAGAGTCAAGTGATTCAAATCAAGAAACTTCGGCGGATACTTCATCAGACTATAATTCCGTAAATACTGATTAAATAAATACTGATATGTTAGGTCCTTAATACAACCGTAGAGGGGGGCTGAATATAGTTTATGTAGATAAATCGAATTAAGTACTCAACAGTATAAACAGTTTTGTATTGAATAATAAAAACTGATTACAAACTAATCTCTCAAAGGATGAACAGATATCCCCGAGAGCTGCTAAGTTACACAAAAAGATATCAATACACGAAACATAAAATGTTAACCTAATATGTGCTTATATACTGCATAGCTACACAATCAAATAAGGAATCCTATTCTATTACAATAAGGAATCATAAAACATATCCTAATTTTGATTGCTACACGAAGTAAAGTCCTTCACCGACTTGAATTCTGCAAATCCTTTCGATATGTTTTATGATTCCTTATTGTAATAGAATAGGATTCCTTATTTGATTGGTACACGAAGTAAAGTCCTTCACCAACTTGAATTCTGCAAATCCTTTCCTTCTTTGATATCTCCTGACTTTTAGCTGAAGTGACTAAATACTGATGTCAACTACTGATCAGCAAATATTGATGACAAATGCTGACGACATCACCTTCTGCTAAACTCTGATATCAAATACTGATAATAAACTCTGATAGTTTATAAGCTGATATCATTAATTTCTTTTAAAAATCTCCCCCAACTTGTGCATTATAAAAATATGTACAATTTCTAAATTGATGATGTCAGAACTATCTAAATGCATAAATACAAACAAATAATCTATCTTAAAGTCAGTGCTTCCAAATTTTATCTTCAGTCTTAAACTTCAGTACAGTTAGTAGCTTCATCAAGGAATTTCTTGAGTAGTTGTCCTTCAAGAACATTTACATACATTTCCATTCTCTGTCTGATATCCTTGAGCTCCTCTGTAGATTCATCATTCTGATAAACAGCAGCTCTAAGGTCATGTAGATTTGATTCTCCAAGTGCCAAATCATTCAGTTCTAGAAATCCAATTTTCTTTCCATCGGGATTGAAAGTAAGAACTTCTCTTCCTAAATACTTAACCACTTTGGCTCCTCCAGTAGGCATATTAATAGTATGTACAGATTCGTGAATGTACCTTGGAATATAATTGGACTTGTAGGTCATTCCTCTCTGCTTCATGTGTATTAAGTTCTTCAAAAATTCAGACCATCTAGCAGTAGTAGATTTGGTTACCTTGAGTAAAGTAGTGACAAATTTCAACTCCTGCCATCGTTTGTTCTTCAAATGCTCTTGAGTGAGCCTTAACCTTCTTCCATCCTCCAGAAAAAAAAATCGGTTTTTCTCCAACTAGATCATTCACAATTTGTATTGATACAATTTTCTGCAAATCTTCAAGTTTTGTATTATCCCCAATTCCTGTCAGATTTCTAGGCTTCCTTAGAATCAAAGCATCAGCAACATAAGTATCTACATTTGAAAGTCCCAAGCCACTACTTCTACCAGCTCTTCTAGCCTGAGAATTTCCACTGTAGATCTTGTTTGTAGTCTCAGAAGAATCTCTTAATGGCACAGGTGTCTTGCTTCCCCAAAGTAGCTTTTTGTTTTCTTCTAAAGTCAATTCTAGCATATCAGAGTTTAAGTCCTCTGAATCAAGATTTGTGAAATTAGCTTGTATTTTACTTGAACTGTCAACAACTTGAGTAGTATCAGTGGTTGTGACTGGTTGAGCTTCAACAATTATTTCTTCTTCAACTTGAGCATTGTTAGTGGTTGTTACCATTTTCAATTTCTCGGCCCAATCAGCTCCATGAATCATATTTCTTCACTTGTAGGACTGATTGGCTTCATCTTCTTGAGTCTTTTGTTCATCATCATCACATGAGCTACAAGTACTGAATAGATTAGATGTATCAGTGTTTGAGATTTTGAAACCTTGGATGCTGATTTTTTCTTAGATTCTGCTTTGGGCTTTGGCTTTGATTTCTCACAAGTCTCCACCTTCTCCTTATAACTCCTGTCAGCATTTAAAATTTCTTGAGACCTTAAAGGCCCTTCAACTTCAGTTTGACTGATCTTCTTGATCACTACTCTTTTTATAGGTCTGCTACCAATAATATCATCATAAGGTACAATAGCATCAGTATCTGCTGATCTCAATGATTTGAATTCTTCCTCCAAAATCCTGAGTTGTTCAATATCAACTCCAAGATTTTCTCTTTCAAATATTCTTCTACTCACCTCAGAATCAAATGCTTGAATCCTTGGATACTTGTAGAATATAGTTGTTTTTTTCCCTTTTAACTTCAGTGTTTGTAGATACTGACTTGCTTCAGCATCAGCTTATATCTCCAGAATGCCTTGGTCTTGATCAACATTTGTGACTTTCAGAGTTCTTTGATATTTAGTCACAGTCAGTTCCCTACTTTGCACAGTCTTTGAGACTTGCCTTCCAGATCTCCTCCTCTCCCCACCTTGTCCAGATTGACTAGTGGTTTTAGATGTACCACTAGAACCAATCAGATCTCTGCCTTGTTTCTTCAAGATCAACTCCCTCTTACTACCTTCTCTACACTTTCTCCCCCTTTTTGGAATCATCACCAAGTTGAAGGAAATAATGAGCTCCAAAGATTGTTTACCTCATCCAATTTCCAAGAGAAATCTCTTGAGTAGCTTCCAATTTAACTTGATTGGCTTCCAATTTTTCATGTCTAGCAATGATGGGTGCCAAGTGCTTCTGGATTTTCTTGGTTATGACCATCTTGGTTTCAAGAAAAGATTCCTTGAGTTTGTTAATTTGAGAATAGTAACACCCCCAAATCCGGGGTCGGAGATCCGGGTTGTCACGAGTTCCATTTCCCTTAATAACACTTAATCTTAATAAACAATCAACTACTGCATACTGTGACCCCACAATATACACACATACCACAAGTTATAGTCTCAGAGATGAATACCAAAAATAACACAAGTCATTTTATTCCACAATTATAAGTCATTACACCTCAAAAGGGTTTCTAAATAAATTTACATATTCTTTGCCATTATTACAATTCATAAATATACATAAGTCTGGTACATCAACAGTTGAAACCCTAGCCTATTGGTAGATTCTACCTCAGCTACAGCTAGGGATAGCAATTTAATCCGATCTGACGGATACCCGATTCGAAACCCGAGATTTTGGATATACCGAACCCAAAGTTTTGGATTTGGATTTGGATTTGGATTTCAACGATACGGAACCGATACCCGATCCGAAATTCGAAACCCGATCCAAACCCGAAACCTGATAAAAACCCGATACATAAAATAGTATACAATGTTTCCATAATGTATTATTTAT
Organism: Apium graveolens; assembly: GCF_009905375.1. NCBI lineage: Eukaryota > Viridiplantae > Streptophyta > Magnoliopsida > Apiales > Apiaceae > Apium > Apium graveolens. The sequence goes on from NC_133651.1 coordinate 93,268,653, forward strand.
AATATTTTAGATGTAAGACATATAAATTACATATTTTTATTTTATTAAATTAGTAGTAATTGATTAATATCAAGATTGTTAAGACTTATTTACTAAATTATTACTCTTATTTTAATCTCAACTTTTATTTTAGATGTACTTTATATATATATATATAAATTCATTTGCGATGTAACACTAAATATTATGCTATTAACGTATCTTAGATTTTACTCAAAATGTCAACTTGTGCCGTATAATGCTTTTGACTACTTAATAATATATTTATTTTAATATTAATTATTATATAAATGTAGATAATGGTATTTATATGCATCAATAATATTAAATTTGAATATGTTATTCGTAATTTTGGATACCCGAAAAATACCCGATCCGATCCGAAACCCGGCGGATTTGGATTTGGATAATCCGAAAATATTTGGATTTTGATTTGGATTTAACGATACCCGATCCGAACCCGACCCGTTGCCATCCCTAGCTATAGCGGTATCAACGCCTACAGAAAACTGCCAAACGTTTCCTATCCGCTTGCGAATTGGGAGCTTGGTCCTGTTCATCTTGTCTATCTGTTATTGTGTGATGAACGAAGAAAGCAAGGGTGAATAACAAGCCCACCGAAATAATATGTATAATAATTAACAATATATGAGCATTCTCATAGTACTCATGAAAGTCTTGGTCAAGAAGAATTGAACCAAGTTTGATATCTTAATGCGACCAAGTCACAAAATATTCAGTATATATGTATATATACTTTTCAGAATCTTGGAAGTCCTCTTCCATGCATAATATACACAGAGTTCCATTTTATAACTGTATAAAAGTATCGTTGCAAGGTGATCTCATATATCTAACCTTGTCTCAACGTTTTTCTGAAAATCTTTGTCATGCATAAGATAATCATTAACCAGATATAAGTTGAAAAGATGAAGTTACAAGATACTCCAATATACTTATATCTTTTCCGAATACTACTTGAACTACCACCGTTCAAGGTATAATCAGTTTCAAAAGTTCATCACATAGATGAGACTACAAGATAAGAGTTGAATAGATTCAATCTTTGAAATATCATTATAAAGAATGAAGTTACGAGATACTTCATTAAGTCCTGATATATATACACCTATATATATATACATTTCATACACCCTTCTGCTATGGAAGTATAACAGAGTTGTCATTCCAAAGAATTTTGGAAAGAAGAAACTTTGGCATAAATCTGGTATCTTGTTGATCAGGCAAAGATACCAATTAAGTCAACTTTTGTACTAGTAGATAGACGAATTCCCCATTGGTCATCACCCTGGCTGCATTAGGACCTATGCTGGACTACCACTCAGCCACTTATGCATTGATGGACTCCCATTGAGCCACTTACACTTTCATGGACCCCCACTGAGCCCATGTTGCTTATGCCGACGCATTTCGATTGGGCTTACTTCCTGAATATTGGACAAGTAATCAACTCTTTTATCAAGTTAGCAACTTCGTTGCTCCAAAAATACACCACGGAGCCGGATCCCTTAGGTTTTGAGCGAGTATTTAAGTCCCCTTCAAAAGGAAGATCTTAAATCCTGAAAATGAGTTTTGGGATCCGCTCTAGCTTTTAATATCATTTTGAAGACTCGAAAACATTTTAAAGAATGTTTAGAGTAATGATGATTTAATAAAATAAATCATTCCTGATATGTTAGAAAATATCTTAATATTATTATTTAAATAATATTTCCATAAGGATAATCTTTATAAAAATAATTGAAGTAAAAGTTTTAAAACTCATACTTGAAATGAATAATAAATAATAAAAGATATACTTATACGAAAGTACGACCTTTATTTGAGTAAGCGAAAATAAGTTTGATTATTATTCAAAACTATCGAATATACCTTATCCGATTAGTAGTTATAGAAACTATATATATAAATATATATATAAATATATATATATATATATATATATTATACTCGGGAACATCGACTCCCGGTTTAGAAAAATGTTCACCTTCGGGTCCCCTATACTAAGGGTATACGCAACTACTGCTTATCTCTAGCATAGGTATTATGCAGTTTATAAGCATTTGCATTGATAATAGAATATCAAGATTACAAAACATGCATGTATATATATCATATTAACATGTTCCAATATATCACAAGATTTGCTAATAACAATCATGCACTTATCACAAGATATATGCATATACACATATACATCACAACAACAGTTATACGGGTTGAAAACTTTCCTGAGCGACTGGGGGTGGTAAAAGGCCTGGGGCGAGTCTGGTAACCTATAAAAAACATATAAGTTAGAATTAAATCACGGTTGCTTAAGAAACTAGACTTTAACCAATTGGACATTAACCTTCGCTTTTGCGCTTAAAGATTCACATAAGTCGCTCGAGTACCCTCGGCTCCACCATTTTTAATAAATTAACCGTTACGAATTTTTAAGGCGACGCTTTCGCGAATACTCTACCAACTGACCCATTAACCTTACATAATTGTTTCATACTCCAATTAGTCATTTAAGGACCTTAACCAAGGTTTCAAAGTAAGGCGAGGGGTAATGGTTCGTTCATGAAACGCCGTTACTTAAAACGGTCGTTTATCCTAAACCGTACATCGGATTCAAGCGAACCACATACCAAAATGAAGCTTACGACACAATCTAACTAAATATGGAAAGGTTAAAGATTGGTCAGTTAGCTTTCTGTCCCGATCACTAAAACAAGCAGTTGAATGAAAACGGGCATTACGACGACTATGTTTACACGATTACCAAATTTTATTACAAGACCACAACCATACCAGACCAACCCAGCAATCAACATACTATATTATAACATTCCAAACAACCCCTCAACTTCATCATACACCAAAATAAGTTCCTCACAATCATCCATTTATATAATAACTCATAACTTCCATTTAAAGTTCATAACTACTCTAAAATCATACAAACATCCAAGAACTCTTAAAGAACAAGTTTAAAACTCATGTTATGGCTTAAACACAAAGAGGGGAAGAGGTTATACCTTCCTTGGAGAGTGGGTAATGCTTAAAAAACCTTAGATGATCCTTAACTAGCCTTATAATGATTAAAACCTCAAAACAAAATCAAGAACACAAAGTTAATTCTTAAAACACTATTCCCCTGAACTGTAAAATGTTAAAAAGGCTATGTAAATCAAGAAGATGAGGATAGTGGTTACCATAATTGTGTAGAGCTTCTCGAGAGCTTCAATTTGATAGGTAGAACGCGCAAAACGGCCAAGGGAAACTCAAGATACAAGCATTTTATCTTCCTCCATTTTCATTTCTTTCTCCTCTCGGGTTTCTTGAAAAAAGATGGGGGGAGAGCTTGCTAAAAAGGGGGAAGAGAGTATTTTGACTTGTCTTGGTTGATTGTGTGGTGAGAAATGAAGTGCGGTTGATATTTGTGTGGTTAATGGCTTGATTAAGTGAGTGGATGATAATTAAGCTTGGTGTCACAATGATGGCCTCATTTCTTTGCCACTTGTCCATGTTTGGTGGTGGAAGCATCCTTGGCTTACTCCTTGCCTATGTGTTTGATTTATATCCTTGATCTTTGCACTAATCTCTCTTGCATTTCTTAATCGCTTAATGTTATACGATTCGCTTATCGTTCGTTCTCGTTGGTCGTTCGAGGAAATGTATGCACTCATACGCCCCTATTTGTCTGGCATCGGGATTACACTTTCTTAACATTGATACGTGGAACATGTTATGAACTTGCTACAGGTTCGGGGGTAGGGCTAGCTCATATGCTAACTTCCCAATACGTCTTAATACATCCAAGGGTCCAACAAATCGTGGACTTAGCTTTCCTTTTTTTACGAACCTTATCATTCCCTTCCAAAGCTTTTCAAAGGGATACCTTTAACAACAATAGGTCCCCTACTTCATACTCTTTGTCCTTTCGTTGTCAAATTAACATACTTTTTATGTCCATCTTGGGCTACTCCCAACCATCCTCTGATTAGATCTATTATATCCTTGGTCCTTTGGATCACTGCTGGTCCGAGCATCTTGCGCTCTACAACTCCATTCTGATACAAGGGAGATCGACATCTCTTTCTGTATAGGGCCTCGTAAGGCGTCATTCCGACACTGTCATATCATCCATCATCGTAAGAAAACTCGATACGTGCTAAGTGATCATTCCAAATTCTTTTAAGTCTATCGCACAGACTCTCATCATAGCTTCTTGCGCTATAGGTTTTGCTTCTCAATACCCACTCTTTTTCCAGTTCGTATTCATTACAATCTTTCGTTTATAATACTATACTGGTTACACTTTTGGTCATTAGTATTCTATAACCTTTTAATAATTGTGTCAACCTTAGTATCACGAATGTGTTAGATTCGGAATACGACTGCACTGATACTACTTCCCTTAGCTACTTCCATCTTCGAAAGCTTGATCCATCGTATAGAAGTAAAAGATTTTATTGAGAGATCACTATGATCATGAGCACTTGTTACATCGCACAGTTAGTACAGAAGGTGGCCAGCCTTTAGTACTTGACAAACAATTAAACAATAGATGGTATACTACAAGGCTTCTATCACATAGATAGATAGTCATTCGGCAATACCTCCCCTTCTGGAAGGGTTGTTCTTCTCAGCTTATACAAAATAAAAAAGAGAGAAAAGAACGAATTTAAGAGCATTATATAAAAAAATATACCGCTACAAAATATCTGGCTTGGAATCTACCTCTGAACTATAGAGGTTTATCAGAGGAGAACAAAAGAATATATATATGTATATATCTCAACATCAAGTATTATAGCATCGCAATTCATGTTCCTGAATCTTTCACTATTCTGTCCATCATTCTATGGACCCATGCTCTTGCTCGAGCTTATAAACAATCATCGTTGAAACTCTCTCGACAGCGAAAATCGAATCTGGGATTTCATTCTAGATATCATCGTTACTAGAATTCTATGCTTACACTGCAACCTTCCTCGTATAGTAATACGACTCTCTATTCATAAGAAGGAATAAATATTCAATAGGTAGATAATCGACTTAATTAGTCTGTCAATGATAACTTATACATCACCACAACCCGATTAGTGGTACACAATCTCAACATCCATTACAATACAACTCTCACGGTTGTAATCGGCTCATTATTCAAAGAATCATTGATGCATTACTATAGTCCACCACGGACCTACTATAGTCATTTGTTTTCCATGAAATCTCAATATCTAACCATACAAAGTCCATAGCTATCGTATCGAATTCTTCTAAGGAGGCAACATGATCGCCGTTCATGATTCATGAAGAACACTCCTGAACTTGACGTACATATGACATGAAGCAGATAAAATTACAGAAGAGTTTCAATAAAAGCAACGATAATACCATTATTAACCATATGTCTTTATTAGGAGACATGAAGCTCAAAGTTTCATTTAGTCCTCTCGTAACATGGTCCAGACTTATTCTCTAGATAGAAACTTCTAAGATAGATAGCCCACTCACGGCAATGATATGAATTAAATCTTTACCAAACTACTATTATGGTTGAGTATCGTACAATTATCGGAAGGAATGTCAATCTTTCACACCATAATACAACCTTCACGGCTTTAACCATTATCACTGTATTCATCTGACACGAGCGCCTATAATTGCTCTCTTACACTTAGAGTATCGGCCACCTCATTGGCCTTTCCTGATAGTAATAGTTCCTGATAGGGAATAAATAAATCCTGATTGTGTAGTTAATATTGTATTAATTACACATGATTTGGGCTGCAAGGCCCAATAAGAAGATGTATGACATTCAGACCAAAAAGGTCAACACATTGATCAGGCCTGATGGACCAGATTAGGTCTGATGGAACAAAGAAGGCCCAAAACCCTGATTATTAATTAATTTTGTAATTAATTAATAAGGAAAAAATCAGCCATTAGGATAAGTCCTGATGGAAATGTAAATCCTTGTAGATTGGCCTCCAAAGAACCTCATAGGATAAGGAATAAACTTCCAACTTCCTAGGACTCCAAAGTCTATTCTAATTCAGACACTTGACCACCAAGTCTCCTATACCAAGTCCAATTCAAGGACTCCCAACATCTATATAAGGGGCCTCACCCCACAAATCAGAACTATGTTTTTTGACTTGATCCTTGGCAATCAGCAAGGTACGTAGGCATCTTGTTAAGGTAGATTGAGTCACGAAACACAAGATCAGTCAAATTGAGCCTCGAAGCTCACTTTCCTTAGTAATAAATACAACAATTATACATCTTAGTTTTTAATCCATAACATTTGGTGTCATCTGTGGGGAAGCACAACAACAACCATGGCGAGAACACGTAGAACAATTGGAGCTCTTGAGGAAGGAACACCATCGGGGACAACCCAAGTGGTTTCGTCAACCATGGAAATACCTTCTCACTCAACTTATGCAGCTACCCAAGGGGAAGCCCAGATAGGGGCAACTCAACCTCATCCACAAGGGACGATTCCCTCGGTTATTCAAGGTACGAATCCCCAAATTCAACAACTATATGCACCTGTGAATTCTCGACCCATTGGGTACGAGTATTCAACTGTTGTGACCACTAACCCTCCTTATGGGATGCCCCTTTACCCCGAGGTTGGAGGAAGTGGACATGCTGGACGGAGTGAAGCATGAGGGCGATTACCCCCTTACATACGAGGTTTAGCTCCTATCCCCGAGGATCAGGAATATTCTGGTCCTTACACTGAGAGAGACTCCGAATCTTCGGATGATGAAGTAGGCCCAAGAAGGAGACGTGCCGGAAAAGAGCCGATGACTGATGGTAGCCAACGTCCTCAAAGCACCCAAGGGACGAATCCCCAAGAAGTGCAGGAAAGGATCAGGGCTCACGAGGCTGAGATTCAAAGGCTGAGGCGCGACTTGGAGGCGCACCAGACCACCAGACCCCCAGTACCTCCTAGGGGGAGAAATCCTCCTCCTGTCATAGACCTAGATGGTCCAGTACAGAAGGGCTGTTGTCCAAAGGGCTTATCCAAGCAATCTTCTTCCCCTTGGAGATCCTGATGATCCTACTCCGCCCTTCACTAAAGAAATAATGAATGCCCATATCTCAAGGAAGTTCAAGATGCCAACTATCAAAGCTTATGATGGCACGGGAGATCCTGCTAATCATGTTAGGACATTCTCTAATGCACTGCTGTTGCAGCCCGTGAATGATGCTATTAAGTGTCGGGCCTTTCCTTAAACCCTGTCGGGTATGGCTCAAAAGTGGTATAGTCGTTTGCCCCCAAACTCTACTGGGTCATTCAGAGAATTAAGTCAGGCTTTTATTAAGCAATTCATTAGCGGGAGAGTACATGAGAAAAGTTCAGCATCTCTTATGAGCATTGTGCACGGAACAAAGGAATCCTTGAGAGACTTCCTGAATGGTTTCATAAAGGAGGCTTTAAAAGTCCCAGACCTTGATGATAAGGTAGCCATGATAGCACTGCAACAAGGAACTAGGGATGAGTTTTTTAAGATGTCCTTGGCCAAACGTCCTCCTGAAAGCATGTTGCAGCTCCAAGATAGGGCAGGGAAGTATATCAAGGTGGAAGAGAGCATGAGGAAGACCGTAGTGAGTAATGAGCCCACTGGAGGCAAGAAGCGGAAAACTGATCTGGAGTATATCGCTAAGGACAAGTATCCTAGAACTGAGCAAAACCCTGATTCAAACCCCAAGAAGGGAGGACCTGGGAAAAAGTTCACTGAATACGCTAAACTGAATGCTCCTAAAAGCCAGATCCTGATGGAAATCGAAAAAGATCGAGATATTCGTTGGCCTAAGCCCTTGAAGGCTGATCCTGCCAAGCTAGATAAGAGCAAGTATTACAGATTTCATAAAGATGTTGGTCATGACACCGATGAGTGTACACAGCTGAAAGATGAAATTGAGTTCCTCATTCGAAAAGGAAGATTGAATAAATATACTAGAGAATGAGGGGATATGAATAACAATGGAAGGAAGAAATTTGAAGATCGTAGGAGGGACCAAGACGATCAGGGGCGGAATCCCCAGCCTAGAGGACCGGTTATAAACGCAATTTTTGGAGGGCCGCGACCTCGAGGGCCTATGATAAACACAATCTTTGGAGGACCAACTGCTGCTGGATTATCCAGAAACTCCAGAAAAGCATATACTAGAGAGGTTATGCATATTGTTGGAGAAGCCCCGAAGAGGGCCAGGACAGAAGTAACATTGGCTTTTGATGATTCTGACCTAGAGGGTGTGAAATTTCCTCATGACGACCCGCTGGTCATAACACCGATAATAGGAAATAGGCCGGTCAAGAGGGTCCTTGTGGATAATGGTGCTTCAGTGGATATCTTGCTCCATGATGCCTTTCTAAGGATGGGATATAACGACTCCCAATTGACCCCAACCGACATGCCGATATATGGATTTGCGGGAGTAGAATGTCCCGTGGAAGGGATAATCAAGTTTCCAACCACCATAGGTCAGGAACCAAGGCAAGCAATGCAGATGTTGGACTTTGTGGTGGTAAAGGCTAGTTCAACTTATAATGCTATCATGGGGAGAACAGGGATACATGCCTTCAAGGCAGTCCCTTCTTCCTACCATTCAGTTATGAAGTTTCCCACCCGGAATGGGATTGGAGAAGAGAGAGGAGATCAAAAAATGGCTAGAAGCTGTTATGTAGCCTTGTTAGGAATATATGTGCATTAGTTTGATGATATGTTTAACAAAACACTTAAGTAGAAATTTAGTGTCTGTAGCCTCAACGGATAAGACCACTTTGGCTATCCGTTGATGGTGTAGCTTTACTTAGAAATAAGTCTAGTATTGTAGCATATTTCAGTCTCTGTATTTAAAATGTAATTCTTAGAAGTTGAGAGAAACTATGAGTCATGTTGACTACTAGATGATATGCAGATAGGAAGGCCAATTGTAAATACTTCATGCCTTGTAATTTTGTATAAATGAAGTGGTATCAACGGATGACTTAAAGACCTTCAACGGATGAGAAGCTAAGCTTCAACGGATGTCTCTAAAGCTTCAACGGATAAAGTCATCAACGGATAACATCCTTCAACGGATGAGTGCATCAACGGATGAAAGCTTCAACGGATGTTCTGATGATTAGCCGTTGATAAGAGGTAGTTGTACCTACAGACAGAGGCACATGGGTTGATAGAGACAACTGAGATGTGGTAGCCGAATTTCAGGAACAACAGAAAAAGCAGCCGTTCTTCTCTGGTACAAAGATGCAATAGTCAACAAAGTACTGGAGTGAACAGGAAAAGAAGCAAGTGAAGATCTTACTGTATTTTATATTGTTCTTCACTTGTACACTTGGGAATATATAAACCAAGTAGAAGCTAGTAATTAGAAAGGATTTTCCAGAGCTGTTTAGAAAAACATTGAGAGAAAATTCATCTAGTTTGTACTAGGATGCAGCTGTGATCAACATTGTTGAACACAGATTTTCTAATATACCATCTCTGGTGGAACAACAAATCCACCAGAAAAGTTTTTAAAGTTTGTTGTGTTCCTTACATTTTGTGTTTGAATATATATCTGTCTGCATTAGCTCAAAGCAATTCATACACTTGTTCATCTAGAACACACTGCTTTAAATAAACTTCTCAAAAACTGAAAAAGTTTTGAGATTTACATTCAACCCCCCTTCTGTAAATCTCATTGTTAGTCCTCTAGGAATAACAATTGGTATCAGAGCAGGCTCTTGACATACAAAGAGTTTAAAGATCTTGGAATCTAACAAAGATGAGTAAGAAGGATATTGGAGTAAAGATCCCAGTTCTTGACAAAGACAGTTATCACCATTGGAAGGTGAAAATGCACCTTCATCTACTCTCCCAAGATGAAGGTTATGTAAACTGCATTGAGAATGGTCCTCACATTCCCCACAAAGTAGCAACAGTTGCTACAGCCACAGTTGCTGTTGGTCAATCCATTCCAAAACCTAGAGCAGAATGGACAATGGAAGACACAGAAGAAGTCCACAAGGATAAGAAGGCTATGAACATTTTGTTTAATGGTCTTAACATGGATATGTTTGATAATGTGATAAATTGCACAACTGCCAAAGAGGTTTGGGACACAGTTCAACTACTGTGTGAAGGTACAGAACAAGTGAAAGAAAACAAAATACAGCTTCTCATTCAACAGTATGAATACTTTCATTTTGAAGAAAATGAATCTTTAAATGAAACATTCAATAGGTTCCAAAAACTGTTGAATGGACTGAAGCTGTATGGTAGAGTGTACCAGGTGAAGGATTCAAATCTTAAATTTTTGAGATCCTTACCAAAGGAATGGAAACCCATGACTGTTTCCTTAAGAAACTCTCAGGATTATAAGGACTTCACTCTTGAAAGATTATATGGAATCTTGAAGACTTATGAACTAGAGTTGGAACAGGATGAGGTATTGGAGAGAGGGAGAAAGAAAGGAGGTTCAGTTGCATTGGTAGCTGAAAATGAGAAAGAATGCAGAAAAGAAACTGTGAGATCTACATCAAGCTCCAAAGATGGTGTAAGAAATCCAGAATCAGACAAGGGTAAAGGGCAAGTTGCTGAAAATGAAGACAACTCCAGTCAAGATGACTCTGATGGTATTGATGAGCATCTTGCATTTCTGTCCAGGAGATTTGCAAAGATGAAGTTCAGGAAAAACACTAGAGCCACTAAACCCTATAAGAACATGGTGGACAAATCCAAGTTCAAGTGTTTTAATTGTGGTATAAGTGGACACTTTGCAGGTGAGTGCAGAAAGCCAACCTCTGAAAAGAAGAAATTTGAACAAGTAGATTACAAAAAGAAATATTTTGATCTGCTTAAACAGAAGGAAAGGGCTTTCATTACTCAAGAAAAGGACTGGGCAGCTGATGGAGATGAAGAGGATGAAGATGTGGATTATGTCAACCTTGCTCTCATGGCTGATTCTGAAGAAAACGAAGTTAGTTCATCAAGCAATCAGGTAATCACTACTGATTTAACACAGCTTACTAAAGAAGAGTGCAATGATGCTTTCAATGACATGTCTACTGAATTGTATCATTTGCGTGTGTCTCTTAAATCTCTTGCTAAAGAAAATAGTAGGATTAAAGAGAACAATCTGTTTTTAAGCAATAGAAATACTGTGTTAGAAAATAAGTTGATTGACCTAGAGAAAACCAAATTGCATTGTATATCTGTTGAGAATGAACTAGCTGAATCTGTTAAGAAAGTAGAAATACTTTCCAATCAATTAGAGAAAGAGCAAGAGGTGATTAAAGCCTGGAAAACATCTAGGGATGTAAGTGCTCAAATTGCCAAAGTCCAAGGAATTGAATCATTCTGTGAAACTGCCTGGGATAAAAATTAAAAGAAACTGGAATTAATTGATGGACTGTCAACGGATGTGGAATCAACGGATGATGAAAGTTATCCGTTGAAGGAAGAAAAGGAACATCCGTTGAAGGTTCCTCAATTAAAACAGGCAGATGTTTCTAAAAGAGAAAATCTAAAGAAACTCAACAAAAAGTTTGGTTCAACTTCAAAGAACTTTGTCAAAAAAGAAGCAAGCACATCCAAAGATGTCAGAAAGGTGAATGTAGGGCACATGACCTTAGAACAGTTAAACAATAGGCTCAAGATGGTTGAGGATAAAAAGGAATCCAAAAGGAAATCCAACAGAAATGGGAAGGTAGGAGTTAACAAACATAACAATTACACACCTGATAAGTATGCTCCTAGAAAAAGCTGTGTGCATTGTAGTAGTGTTAATCATCTATCTGCTAATTGTAAATCTATTAAGAAATCTCCCATAACTGTACCCTCTTCCATGCCTAACATGTCTGTATCACCTCTACTTGCTATGCCTGTTATGTCTCAACAAAATCCTTATGCACATTTTGCAAACATGCCATATTTTAACAATCCTTATCTTACTGCATTCAGTATGCCTCAATTGCCATACAATATGCCAATGTGGAATAACATGTATGCACAATCCATGCCTAATAATTCTATAAATGTGCTGGATAATGTTGTGACTAACCCTACACCTCAACCAACTACATCTAAGACCAAGGTTGACTCAAACTCACCTAAGTCTAAAGATGCAGGAGGAATGAAGTCTAGGAGAAAGGCTAACAAGAATGGACCCAAGGAAACTTGGGTACCAAAATCAAATTGATTGATTTTGTGGTGTGCAGGAAAATAGAAGAAATCTATGGTACTTGGACAGTGGCTGTTCAAGACACATGACTGGAGATTTCTCCCTGCTCACAGAGTTTAAAGAGAGAGCTGGCCCTAGCATAACCTTTGGAGATGACAGCAAAGGGTTTACTATGGGATATGGCTTGATTTCAACAAGGAATGTCATCATTAATGAAGTTGCATTAGTTGATGGTCTCAAGCACAATTTACTGAGCATCAGTCAACTATGTGATAGAGGGAATACAGTTTCCTTCAATTCTGAAGCCTGTGTTGTCACAAGTAAGAAAGACAACAAAGTGGTTCTAACTGGAGTTAGAAAAGGAAATGTGTACATAGCTGACTTCAACTCTACAGATGCAGAATCCATTACTTGTCTCTTCAGCAAAGCAAGCTCTGTTGAAAGTTGGTTATGGCACAAGAAGCTATCTCACTTGAATTTCAAGACAATGAATGATCTAGTCAAAAAGGACTTAGTTAGAGGAATCCCTCTAGTTGAATTCTCAAGGGATGGTTTGTGTGATGCTTGTCAGAAAGGCAAACAAAGGAAAGCATCATTCAAAAAGAAGCTTGAAACAACAATTGATGAACCATTACAGCTGCTACATATGGATTTGTTTGGACCAGTCAATGTATTGTCTATTGCAAGAAAAAGATATTGCTTAGTGATTGTAGATGATTTCTCAAAGTTCTCATGGGTCTATTTTCTTGGATCAAAGGATGAAGCAAGTGAAATCATTATCAATCACATCAGGCAAATCAACAATCATCCTGACTTGAAGGTTAGAAATATCAGGAGTGACAATGGAACTGAGTTCAAGAATTTGACATTAAGGCTGTTCTGTGAAGAAAATGGAATCATGCATGAGTTCTCAGCTCCAAGAACACCTCAGCAAAATGGGGTTGTTGAAAGAAAGAACAGATCTTTAATTGAAGCTGCCAGAACAATGCTTGAAGAATCAAAGTTACCAACATATTTCTGGGCTGAAGCTGTTAATTGTGCCTGCTTCACTCAGAATATTTCTTTGATCAATCAAGCTAAAGGCATGACTCCTTATCAGTTGTTCAAGAGAAGAAAACCAACTCTAAACTTTCTTCATGTCTTTGGATGTAAATGCTTTATACTGAGGAATCAATCTGACCATAAAGGGAAGTTTGATGCAAAGGCTGATGAAGGGATATTTGTTGGTTACTCAGCTGGAAAATCTTATAGGGTCTACAATCTAAGAACCAACATTGTTATGGAATCTGTGCATGTTGTGTTTGATGATAAAAAGATTGATGGACTAACAGATGAGGGACATAATGAGAGACTCAAATTTGACAACATTGAGATATATTGTGATGATAGTGAAGAGGAGACTGATGGAGATGACACTTCAAAAGGGATTCAAAACATGCCCCTGGATAATGCACAAAATACTGCATCCGTTGATAGAGGCAATGCAGTATCCGTTGAAAGACATAGTGCATCATCCGTTGAAGTACAAAATGAAGCATCCGTTGATCATAGTTCATCAACGGATAATCGATTTACATCATCAGTTGATAGAACTCCAAGTTCCCTGCAAAGGACCAACAACTCAGGGGGAGTTTCAACTAGTCAACACTCTGTCTCACATCATGACAATACTGAGGTCACCTCATCTAGAGCACATCTTCCACCACAAAGGAAATGGACCAAGAATCATCCCTTTGAACTGATCATTGGTGATGCATCATCTAAAGTGCAAACAAGAAAAGCCACTCAAGATGAATGTCTGTATAGTAGTTTTCTGTCTCAGGAGGAACCTAAGAAAGTGGAAGAAGCTCTATTGGATCCAGATTGGATATTAGCTATGCAGGAAGAGCTGAACCAATTTGAGAGAAACCAAGTATGGAAGCTGGTACCCAAACCAAAGAACAAGAGTCCAATTGACACAAAGTGGGTATTCAGAAACAAGATGGATGAAAATGGCATTATCATAAGGAATAAAGCCAGATTGGTTGCTAAAGGCTATTCTCAGCAAGAGGGAATAGATTTTGATGAGACATATGCTCCTGTTGCAAGACTTGAAGCTATCAGAATCTTTCTAGCCTATGCAGCCCATGCCAATTTCAAAGTCTATCAAATGGATGTCAAGAGTGCATTTCTAAATGGGAAATTAGAGGAAGAAGTCTATGTAAGTCAACCTCCAGGATTTGAAGATCCAAATTTTCCAGACTATGTGTATTATCTGTTGAAAGCACTCTATGGACTGAAGCAAGCACCTAGAGCCTGGTATGAAACCTTATCAAAATTTCTTTTGGAGAATCACTTCACTAGAGGTGCTGTTGATAAAACTCTCTTCTTTAGGGATGTTAATGGCTCTAGTATACTTGTTCAAATTTATGTAGATGACATAATATTTGGCTCTATAGATGATAAACTTTGCAAAAAGTTTGCTAAGCTAATGCAAAGTAAATATGAAATGAGCCTAATGGGAGAACTAACCTATTTTCTTGGTTTACAAGTTAAACAAGTTAGTGATGGAATTTTCATTAGTCAAACTAAATATATTTATGATCTTTTAAAGAAGTTTGACTTAATGGAATGTTCATCTGCAAAAACTCCCATGGCCACTGCCACCAAACTTGAATTAAATAAGACTGAAAGGTCTGTGGATATTACAAGTTATAGAGGCATGGTTGGTTCACTTTTATATTTAACTGCTAGTAGACCAGATATAATGTTTGCTACATGTCTTTGTGCTAGATTCCAAGCTGATCCTAGGGAGTCTCACTTAATTGCTATCAAAAGGATTTTCAGATATCTCAAGGGTACACCAAATTTAGGTATTTGGTATCCTAGAGAATCTGGCTTTGATCTAATTGGTTATTCAGATGCAGACTATGCAGGTTGCAAAATAGATAGGAAAAGTACAACAGGCTCCTGCCAATTCCTGGGAAACAAGCTTGTATCATGGTTTAGCAAAAAGCAAAATTCAGTCTCTACTTCTACAGCTGAGGCTGAATACATTGCTGCTGGAAGTTGCTGTTCTCAAGTGTTATGGATGAGGAACCAACTCCTTGACTATGGACTTCATGTTGATAGAATTCCTATCTTTTGTGACAACACAAGTGCCATAGCCATAACAGAGAATCCTGTGCAGCACTCAAGGACCAAGCACATTGATATTAAATACCACTTCATCAGGGAGCATGTCATGAATGGTACAGTGGAACTACATTTTGTTCCAAGTGAACAACAAATTGCTGACATATTTACCAAGCCACTTGATGAATCAACATTCACAAGATTGGTAAGTGAGCTAGGTATGCTTAATTACTCTTAAAATTCATGTCTTCTTTGCAATTTGACTTGAAGCCTGAAATATATTAGTTGCTAGAACAAATTTGACTTTTAACAAAGTTTATTCCATCAACGGATGTTCCCTATCCGTTGAAAGTCAAAATTGCTCTATCAACGGATATTCATTATCCGTTGAAAGACAAGTATATCTCTGGAACTTTTATCCGTCAACGGATAAAGCTGAAGTACCTTTCAACGGATGACAATTTACATTATCCGTTGAAATGTCACATCAGACGTTTGAGGTGTTTCACAGCCGTTGATTCTATTTTCTTAACCGTTGATACCATACATACATCTGTATGTATTGGTTTTAAAGGTAGTTATTAGAATACTTACAGTTTATTCTTAAACGGCTGAAATTTACTAACACCTATTTATTGATTAATCCTTTATTTATTTCTTTTTCTTTGAAAGCATATAAGCCCTTCTGATTGTTCATTTTTACTTTACGCTTTCTTAAAATTTCAAGCATTTACCATTTTCTCTCTGCAAAAACTTCAAGTTATTCTCTGCAATTTCTACTCACAAAAATGGCACCAGTCGTGAAGATTATGTCTCAATCTGGGTTCATCTACGAGAAGAACAATTTCATAGCTCTGGTAGAAAAGAATGAAGCCCACTCAGATTATCACAAAATGATGGACTTCATCAAAAGCTGTAAACTTAGCTATGCAATGCTGGAAGCCCCAACGATTTTCTGTGAAGTAGTTGAGGAGATTTGGACAACTGCTGAGTTCAACTCCATGGATATGACTATCTCCTTCACTCTCAAAGGTAAAAATCACTGTATTAACTGTGATGACTTACAAGCATGTTTTAAATTACCTGAGAACAATGCCATGACACCACACACTGACAGTGATGTATCCAGCATGTTAGATTCCATAGGTTACTCTCTTAACTCTGCTAATTTAGGGAGTATTAGAAGAAAAGGCCTTAGGAAAGAATGGAGTTTTCTTGGGGATGCCTTCATAAAGGTTTTCTCTGGGAAAATTAGTAATTTTGATGCCATAACTTCATCTCTTGTTAATATGTTCTATATGCTTGTTTCTGATAGGTACTTTAACTTTAGCAACTATGTGATGCTAGAATTAGGTACTAGATTAGGTAACAAAGTTAATAGACCTAATAACATCTATTATGCTAGATTCTTTATGTTATTGGCTAACCATGTTGCTGAAGGTTTAGTCATTATCAATGAGAATAATAAACTCAAGTGCTGGGCACAAGAGAAAAGAGTTCTTGCAGACTTGAAGAGAATGGATCTCAACAGCAGTGTGCAATTGGTATATTTACCAATCATGAATGCACCCCAGGTAGGTGAGGTAATTGCTTCTACAACTCCTACTTCTTCCAACCCCTCTATTTCTTTATCTTCTAGTGTGGCCATGAAATCTGTGTCAATGCCCCAACAGATTTCTACCAAGGTCACCAAATCTAAACTTTCAAAATCCAAGACAAAGAAATCCACCTCTGTTGTTTCTCAAAAGACAACAGTTGTAACACCAACTATTAACCCTGAGGTGAGTGAACAGGGTGTGAGTGGTGAGGGGAGGGGTGAACATCAAAGAAACCCCCAGGATAAGGAAGGAGAGTTGAGTGCTTCCCAAGCTAGCCAAGCCCCAGTTTCTCAAAAAGCTGTGGTGGTTGAAAAGGTTTCTAGCACATCCCTAGTAGCATCCTCCCAAAAGGATGTTACTATTGAAAAGAGTTCCCAACCAGGAACACAGAACAAAAGAGGGAGGGACACTAAAGCCAAACACTCACCTACAAAAGCTTTTATTAGAAGAAAGAAGGCTAGAACCCAATCTTCTACACAGGGTGCACACACTGCACAGATACATCCATCTGTCTCTGTGCCTTCTCAAACTCAGTTTGATGTGACTCCAATAAATGTGGAGTCACAGCCCCATTCTCTCACAATAACTACACATCAATCACCAAATACTTCTTCACCATCTCTGGATGTGGATATGTTATTCCCATCAATTCCTGATTCTCCCTCTTTACAACTCAGGGAGGAGCCCCACTCAAATACAGGTGATCATCATCTTTTAGATGATTTGTTGGATCACCCGCAAATTCTTTCAGATATAATTGAAGGATCTGTATCAACACATATTAAATCAATCTACACAGATTCAACAGTTATATCACTTTCAATTTCAACTTCTTTTCCTTCTTCAACGGATATCACTCATCCGTTGACAAGTGGTTGCTCTTCAACGGATAAGCTTAACAGCAGTTATCCGTTGATAACAACAGTTTCAACTTCAACGGATATTCCACATCCGTTGATAGTCTCTACACATATAACTGAAATGATTCCAAGTGTAGAAGACATGAATACTGTGCAATCACTTTTAGGATTGAGGGCAGGGAGTGAAAATTTGAGTGAGAGGCTGGGTTGCTCCCAGGCAAAAGGAGAGATTGAGAGCACAAAAATGCATGCTATTTCTTCCAGCATGGCAAAAGTCAGTGAGTGGAGTACCACCTTAGAAGGTGAAGGTGAGGGAGTGAGATGTGTGAGCCAGGGGGAGCCCCTGATGCAAGAACATAGAGAAAAAGAGAGAAAAGCAGGTATAGTTGATACAAGGGTGAAACCAGCCATTGCTCATGAGTCAATGATTGTGGATGATGCTGAAAAGGAAAGACAGTTACAGCAACATTACAAAGCTGTAATTGATAACATTTCCTTGGATGCTGACACTTTTACTCATCCTGTGACAGCCTATCAAATGTTGGCTGCTCAGGGCAATGAGGAGGCAGAAAGGACACTACATCTAGTGCACACAACAGAATCTCTTCAAAGGGATAAAGCTGCTATTAACAGGATGCCTTCTACAGCTGGTGAGCCATCTGAGGAATTTGGAGTAAATTCTGATGATGATGACTCTATTTCTTTTGATGGAAGCATGAACTTAGGGGGAGATGAAGGCCCTAGTTCAATTCCAAATCTACCTGAATGGGCCTTGACTAAGGAGCATAGAACAGGTGAATTCAATGTCCACTTGGTCAAACAAATCATCACTATTCAACAGGCCATTCAGAACACTTCAAATGCAAATATCAAGGCTATCCTCCAAGCTCACCTGGACTCACTGCATCTCATGAAGTTGCAGAAAGTAAAGCAAAATATGAGTCTAGATGATCTCAGGAAAGATATTGCTGACTTGAAATCCTTCACTTCAGAAAAATTGGATTCAGTCATGCCCTATGGTACTTTGCAGGACTTGGTTTCGAGATTGAAAAAGGAATCAGTTACTGAACAAAGGCTGGCCAAGTTGGAAGACAGAGTTCAAGGAATTGAAGATTCTGTGGCCACCCTTCTTCTCAACCAACAATCTCAAACCAATCTCCTAATGAAGCTGGCAAAAGCACAAGGCTTGACCCCTCTCCTTGATGATAACAAAAAGGGGGAGAATAAAAGGGAAGGGGAAGGAGAGCCCTCTACAAAGATTCAGATATCTAAAGTGCTAGTTCCTGCCATCACTACCTCTCCAATCATTCAAATCAAGGGAAAATCTGATGGAATTGATTTGATTCAGCTAGCAGCAGCTGAAATTCAAGTGAAAGAACAAAGGAGGAGAATTGATGAAAGGTTGCAACTGTTGTTTGGTTCTACACTAGACAAATCAACATCTGTGAAACACAGCACAAAAATTGAACCAATCAACATGGAGCTCATGCCAGTAGGGAGTCATAAGGATGGAGAAGCTTCTTCCAAAGAACTACAAGCTATAATCCTCAAGCCCAATGAAAGATCCAATAAGGACTCAACAAAGAATCCTTTAAAAGAAGTGGACTTTCCTCCTCCAAAAGATGATAAGAACAAGATTTTAGGCAGGAGTATTGCCTATCTCAAAAAGTCCATGGATGAGGCTGTAAGGAGAAATAGAGCTATTATCATTAGAGAGGGAAAGAGCATATGTGTGATGCAAGGACATCCCAAATTCTCAATAGCCAAGAAGGAAGAAGACAAGCAATTAAAGGCTGACAAAAGAGCACAAGCAAAGCTTGAAAAACAGCTAAAGTCAAGCCAAGTTGAAGAAATGAAAGGAATTGAAGTCAGGGGTGAAGAAAAGATTGCTAACTTAGATGAGGTTCTTGGGAGCATATTTGGTGAAAATATGGAGGAAAGTGAGGAATGGCAGAAGGGAAACAGAAGAAAAGCCAAGGCACACAGAAGGAGTGAAGATAACCCTGAAGATACCAAATCTATATCTAAACCACTACCTTCCATACCTGAACCTTTTGTTGCTGATCCCTCTATAAATATCCATGGTGAACCAATCATTCCAAAAGAGGAACCTATTGATTGGGACAACATCACATTGCCTACCTTTTTAACCACTCTACCACTACCAAAGAAACAGAAAAGAAAATCTAAATCTACACCTCCCCTAACCTTTAAGAAATTCACTCAAAAACAAAAACCTAACCCTAAGCCACCCATTTCTAAAGATGATTATGTTCACATCTGTGACATAAAAGAAGCTTCAGACATTAATCTCTATCTGGATGAGCTGGAGGAAGTAAGGGGAATAGCTGCCTACAGACAGCTACCAGAGAGATTGGTTTTCAGATATAAGGGAGCTGGGGAAAGAACATGGCCTCTCTACAGGATTCTAAATGAAGGTTACTCTACCTTGATCAGAGTCTTTTCAGCCATCAAAAAGGATTCTGGCTTTACCAGAACAGCCAAGACTGAAATTCTCAACAAGATTGCCAACATAAGGAAGACTTGGAGGGAACCAAATGCTTTGCCCAGAACCTTACTCATACAAGAAAGGGGAACTAAAATTCACAAATCACCTCATTGGTTGATGGAATTTAGAGATGACAAAGGAGTCAGAAGATTTTTCAGACTTGAAGACCAACTCAAGATTGCCAGCAATGAAACTCTCAAGGAAATGCAATCTAAGTTGGATATCAGTGATAAAGATGAAGCTGAATTCTTCAGACAACTCCAACTCCAATTTGAGGAAAATGACAAAGGGCTAGGAAAGAAAACCAGGGAACAAAGAAGAAAATGATGATTTGCTCAGGCTAGAGGAGCACCCCTGGAAACACTGTAAATCTTCAATTACCTCCTAGTACATACACTTTTGCAGCACTTTTATATTTCTACTTAGTTTCAATTCAAATATTTGTTAAGTGTTTTGTTATCATCAAGTTAACCCTGAATTTATGCCTACAATTCTTATAGACATAAATAGGGGGAGATTGTTAGGAATATATGTGCATTAGTTTGATGATATGTTTAACAAAACACTTAAGTAGAAATTTAGTGTCTGTAGCCTCAACGGATAAGACCACTTTGGCTATCCGTTGATGGTGTAGCTTTACTTAGAAATAAGTCTAGTATTGTAGCATATTTCAGTCTCTGTATTTAAAATGTAATTCTTAGAAGTTGAGAGAAACTATGAGTCATGTTGACTACTAGATGATATGCAGATAGGAAGGCCAATTGTAAATACTTCATGCCTTGTAATTTTGTATAAATGAAGTGGTATCAACGGATGACTTAAAGACCTTCAACGGATGAGAAGCTAAGCTTCAACGGATGTCTCTAAAGCTTCAACGGATAAAGTCATCAACGGATAACATCCTTCAACGGATGAGTGCATCAACGGATGAAAGCTTCAACGGATGTTCTGATGATTAGCCGTTGATAAGAGGTAGTTGTACCTACAGACAGAGGCACATGGGTTGATAGAGACAACTGAGATGTGGTAGCCGAATTTCAGGAACAACAGAAAAAGCAGCCGTTCTTCTCTGGTACAAAGATGCAATAGTCAACAAAGTACTGGAGTGAACAGGAAAAGAAGCAAGTGAAGATCTTACTGTATTTTATATTGTTCTTCACTTGTACACTTGGGAATATATAAACCAAGTAGAAGCTAGTAATTAGAAAGGATTTTCCAGAGCTGTTTAGAAAAACATTGAGAGAAAATTCATCTAGTTTGTACTAGGATGCAGCTGTGATCAACATTGTTGAACACAGATTTTCTAATATACCATCTCTGGTGGAACAACAAATCCACCAGAAAAGTTTTTAAAGTTTGTTGTGTTCCTTACATTTTATGTTTGAATATATATCTGTCTGCATTAGCTCAAAGCAATTCATACACTTGTTCATCTAGAACACACTGCTTTAAATAAACTTCTCAAAAACTGAAAAAGTTTTGAGATTTACATTCAACCCCCCTTCTGTAAATCTCATTGTTAGTCCTCTAGGAATAACAAGCCTCTTTGAGGGCAGATGGAGTTGGGGGGCAGGTTCTTCCTATTGAAGATATGGATATTCGAGAGAATGATGAGAAAAGAGGAAAGCCAGTAGAAGACTTGGTTTCGATTTCTTTAGTCCCCGAGAATCCTGAGAGGATGACTTTCATTGGAGCCACACTTGAGGAGCCCCTTAGAGGGAAGTTGGTGAGATTTTTGCAAGAAAATAGTGATGTGTTTGCATGGTCAGCAGCTGATATGCCAGGCATAAACCCGGAGCTGATTACTCACAAGTTAAATGTGGACCCAAACCGGAAGACAGTGAAGAAAAAGAAAAGAAACTTTGCCCCGGAAAGATAAGAGGCTATAAAATAGGAAGTAGAGAAGCTCTTAGAGGTTGGTTTCATTGAGGAGATTCAATTTCCGGAATGGTTAGAAAACCCTGTAATGGTGAAGAAGGCCAATGGAAAGTGGAGGATGTGTATAGACTTCACTGATCTGAATGATGCATGCCCTAAGGACTATTTTCCGTTGCCAAGGATTGATACTTTGATTGATGCCTTGATTGATGCCACTGCTGGGCATGAGATGCTGAGCTTCATTGATGGATTTAGTGGATACAATCAGATTAAGATGCACAAGGGTGACATTCCAAAGGTATCATTCATCACTGACTTTGGTGTTTATTGTTATCTTGTTATAGGATTTGGTCTTAAGAATGCAGGAGCCACCTATCAAAGGTTGGTAAATAAAATTTTTAAGGATCTTACTGGGAAGACTATGGAAGTCTATATTGATGACATGTTAGTCAAGAGTCTAGTAAAGACTGATCATATAACCCATTTGAGGGAAGCTTTTGAGGTCCTGAGGTACCACAAGATGATGTTAAATCCTACAAAGTGTGCTTTCAGAGTAGGGTCTGGAAAATTTTTGGGATTGATGGTCTCCAAGAGAGGGATCGAGGCTAACCCCGATAAAATAAAGGCAATCCTGGACATGGAACCACCAAAAACTGTCAAGGATGTTCAGAAGCTCACATGAAGGGTTGCTACACTAGGACGATTCATCTCCAAGTCAGGAGACAGGTGCTTGTCATTCTTCAAGTCACTAAGGAACATTAAGGACTTTGTATGGAATGAGGAAAACCAAAAGGCATTCGAGGAATTAAAGAAATATATGGCCCAGACCCCGTTGTTTGCCAAGCCAGCTTTGAATGAAGTTTTATTCTTGTACTTAGCTGTTTCAGAGAGTGCCTTGAGCGCTGTATTGGTTAAGGAGGAACTGAAAATCCAGAAACCCGTATACTATGTCAACAAAATTCTGCATGGTGCTCAGTTGAATTATTCAACTATTGTGAAATTTGCTCTAGCCTTGGTGATGGCTTCAAGAAAGTTACGTCCTTACTTTCAGGCTCATCAAATTGAGGTGCTAACAAATCAGCCCCTGAAAAAATATCATTCATGGTCCCAAGGCTAGTGGGAGGTTGATCATGTGGGTAATAGAGCTGGGAGAGTTCGACATGAAGTACAAGCCACGGACGGCAATAAAAGCCCAAGCATTAGCTGACTTCGTGGTGGAATGTACCATACCCAACCAAGAAGTCGAGGGCAGGAAGATACCATACCTCAAGACAAGGAAGTTGATAAGGGCGACAAAGAGAAAGATGATAATGAGAGAGAATATTGGGTTCTCTATTTTGATGGAGCATCAAAAACAAATTCAAGTGGAGCAGGATTGGTTTTACAAAGCCCTGATGGGTTCTTGATTGAGTATGCCATGAAGTTAGACTTCCCAACCACAAACAATAAGGAAGAATATTAAGCCCTGATAGCTGGCCTCGGCCTAGCAGGGACACTTAGAGTCAAGAACTTAAAAGTCCGTGGAGACTCGAAGCTGGTCATATCCAAGATAAAGGGAGAGTTTGAGGCAAGGGATGATACGATGGCTAAGTATGTCCACCTAGTAAGGGCTGTGATGACTCAATTCAATGAATGCCATGTTGAGCACATTCCAAGGGAGGAAAATGCTAAGGAAGATGCATTATCAAAGTTTGCTTCATCCGAGATAGAAGAAAGTTCAGGAAATGTGTACTTCCACGTTTTGAAGACGCGGAGCATAGATGTTAAGCTTGTAGCTCCTGTAGGCCTGGGGACGTCATGGATAGATCCCATTAAGGCCCTCATTCAAACTGATTGGTTGCCAAATGATGCTACTGAAACATGGAAGTTAGCTGTTCGGGCATTAAGGTATTCTTTGATAGATGGGATTTTGTACAACAGATCTTTCGTGGTTCCTTACCTAAGGTCTCTCAGGCCCGATGAGGCACGCTTGGATCTTGATGAAGTACATGAAGGTATTTGTGGGAAATACTTGGGGGGTAGGGCCTTGGCTCATAAGATAACCTGTTTAGGCTTCTATTGGCCGGAAATGATGGCTGATGCCAAAAAATATGTGAAAAAGTGTGACCACTGTCAGAAGCATGCACCGGTTGTTAGGCAACCCCCGAGATTCCGACCTCTATCAACTTGCCCATCCCCTTTGCTATGTGGGGAATGAAAATTCATAAAGTTTTCAAAAAATGTTTGAATCTCTATGGCTAGGCAAGTAAAACCAAATGCGTGAAATGCAAGCATAAAATCCGATAAATAGAGTAGATCAAATAAATATTACAAGAGTTTGATAAATAAAGTCTCGAAAATAAGATGAAGTAAACAAGCCACGTAGGGCTGGAAAAGCTCTAAGGAGCTGAGGTGCCCTCGGCATCCATATCGTCATCCCCTCCGCTCTCGGTAGAAGTCTCTGTCATCCTCAGCAGGCCTGAAAGAAGACTCGGGAGGAGGAAGAAGCGGGTCCTGAGGGACGTGATCCGAGACAACTACTCGAGTGCGAAACCTCTGCAGCAAATCCTCATCATCAGGGCAGACATAGTCCACCGGGTTAATATCAGGACAAGCCTCGTTCACGGTCCCAAGGGTCGTGTCCCAACCAGTCCTAAAAAACCCGGGGAAGACTGAGTCATCCCTTATCCTCATGGACTGGGCAAACTCCTCCGAGTCCAGATAGTTATCTATAGCCTTATCATTCTCGGCCCGAAGCACCACCAGCTCGGCATTAGATTCTCCGAGTTCTTCCTCCTTGCGCTTGAACTACTTCTCTAGAGCATCATACTTCTTCTGCTGCCTCCTGATGGCATTTTCAGCCTTGTCAGAAGCCCGCTTCCATGACTCGGCTTGCCTCACAGCGCCTTGAAAATAGGCGTTAGACTGAAATGAAACAATTAACAAAAATGTAAGGCAGGTGAATGCTACAAGTAAGAAAGATAAATTCAAGAAAAGGTCATACCGAAGCCAGAGATTGAACTCCCATGAGCTTTATCCTCTCTAGGTCCGGGGTGGCAACCACATCAGTGAAATCTTTGGGAGTCACGCCATGATAGGACCAATCCCAGGCATGCTTGGTGGATCCCACCACGGTATCCCCTCGGCGGAATCCCCAGAGAGGCTGGAAGACGCCTGTAGCAGCAGCAGCAGGAGCAGCAGCAGTAATAGAAGCACTATGGCCCGCAGCTCCCTCAGCTGAACCCTCCCCCATGGGCTCCTTGTGTTTCCTCAAGAAGATAGGCTCCGTGGCCTTTCCTCAAGTATCCAGACCCACAAGGCGAGCTTTCTTCATTCTAGCAATTTCCTCAATGAGGGGCACATTATCCTCATTGATCTCCTTGGAAGCTGCAAGACAAGATAAAAAACAAAATAAGTGGTGTCAATAATGCATTAAATGAAATAAAATTAAGAAGGGAAGAAAAATACTCTGTTGAGAAACAGAGGATAGTCCCACATGAATGAGGGAGAATTCCTCTAAGAGAGTCCAGCTAGTAGTAGTGTCGTCATCCCGAGTAAGCTCATTATAAATATTAGTTTCCTCGGGAGTTAAGTGAATGGATTTGAGGCTACCATCACTAACCTTCCCGAACAAAGATCTGAAGAGTGTGCCCCAATCGCCATTCTACCAACGTAACCCGACGAAACTATTCCTCCAATTTTGGTTATTGTCAGGAATGGAGGCGCCGTTAAAGATATGCTTACATTTGGGTCTTTGTTTGACATAGACCCAACCACAATTACCAGAAGCGCTATTGTAACATTGAAAAACCTTCCTAAAAACAGCTACAGAAAGGGAAAAACCTTCCCTAAGGCAACAAACCATAAAACATAAAATGTTCTTCCAAGCGTTTGGAGGAAGCTGACATGGGTTGATTTGTAAATCAGCTAGAAGATGAGGAATGAAGGGATGAAAAGGGAACCTAAGCCCAGCATCGAGGGCATCTATATAAATAAAAAGAGTGTCGGGTTTCCAGTGGCAAGTACGGTCACCACCAGAAACTGGAACTAATCTAAGAGGAGGAAGAACGTTATAACGTGCATTTAATTTATCAAAATCTATATTGTGCCAAGTGTTACAATGATTAAAAGAATCGAGATGTTCAGTGGAGGGATATTCATCCCCCTTAGTGTTAATCATATCAATCAAAGACATGTATGAAGAACGAATCTCGATATCCTTACCTCATTTTGAAGCCGAGGCTATCTTGGCCGCTCTCTCGGAATTCTTGTCAGCCATCAATGAAAAGCTTGGAAAGACTTGAAAACCTTGAAAGGAACTTGGCCGAAAATTTGCTAAAATGAGGAAGGAGGAAGGAGAGGAGAATGTTTGGGAGTTGGAAGAAATGAAATGAGAAGTGTGAAGTCACACCTCTCACACCTCACTCTTATATAGCCCTTGGTAGGGCAAATTGGGCCTCAAAAAAGCCCATTTTGGCCCAATATTGGAAGAATCTGGAATGTTCCCGAAAATTTTAGAAAAATTTTGGAAAATTATAGAAAAATCTGGAATAATCTAGAAATTCCAGAATATTCTGGAAATTGGGCTTGAGAGTTACGGCCCAACCCAAGTTTAAATGGGACTTGAATAATAAAGCCTAGAAAAAAGCCCAATTTTAAAATGGACCAAAGAAGCCCGGTTAAACCAATGGGCCAAGTGCAAAACCTAGAAAAATGGGCCCAAAATTTTGTTTATTGAAGCCCAGAAAAAAGAAGGCTACTGAAAATAGGCCCAAAAAAGAGGTTGACCCAAAAGATTCCAGCCCAGAAAAGGGCCCAATTAGTAGAAAATTAAAGGAAAAGGCCCAGCCCAGGTTTAAGGGCCCAAATCCAAATATATGGAAATTACAAAATATTTGCAAAAAAAAGAAATATACTCTTGACCCAGTTCGACCAGAATTTACACCACATTCCTGATCGAAATACCTGAGGTCGAAATCCTGTCGATTAGGGATGAAAAATAGGCTTAATTCGACCAAAATTGAGACCTATTCGACCAGGAAATACAAAGGAATCCTGATTGAAATCATTGAGGTCGAAATCCTGTCGACCTGGGCAACCAAAAGAAGGATAATTCGGTCAAAAACAGGGAATCCTGACCGAAAGGGAAGAAAAATCCTAGTCAAAATCTCCTGCTAAAAATATATATATATATATAGGAGAAAATCCTGGCCGAAATTCGACCAGCATTCCTAGTCAAATGCACCCTCCTCGAATTTCCTTCGACCAAGGCACATCAGAGGCTAAATTGACCAGGATCCTGGTCGAACAGGATTCCTGGTCGAGCCAGGTATTAAAAAAAAGAAAAAAAAAGAAAAAGAAAAAAAGAGGAAAAGAAAAAAAAAGAGGGAGGAAAAAAGAAGGAAAAAATGTGATTTCTGAAAAAAGGATTTTATATTCTGAATATTCCCAGAAAATTAAGGAAATTCCTTAAAACATTTTCTGAAAAATGTTAATATTTTCATAAAATAAGGAATAAATCTAAAAAATTCAGGAAAAATCCCAGAATTAAGGGAAAAATTCAGAAAATTAGGGATAAATCCCAGAATTAAGGGAAAAATCCAGAAAATTAAGGAAAAATCCCAGAATTAAGGGAAAAATTCCTGGAAGTTAAGGAAAAATCCCAGAATTAAGGGAAAAATTCCTGAAAATTAAGATAATTCCTGAATAAAAGGAATAAAAGAAAATCGTTGTAATTGTGTAGGTCGCTCCACACTTTACGCAAAAACGATACCCTGGAAGGGAACAAATGAACTTAACTTTTGCGAAACCTAGTCAATGTTTCCCAAAAGTTGGGGGCAAATGATAGGGAATAAATAAATCCTGACTACGTAGTTAATGTTATATTAATTACACATGATTTGGGCTGCAAGGCCTAATAAGAAGATGTATGACATTCAGACAAAAAGGTCAACACATTGATCAGGCCTGATGGACCAGATCAGGTCTGATGGAACAAAGAAGGCCCAAAACCCTGATTATTAATTAATTTCATAATTAATTAATAAGGGAAAAATCAGCCATTAAGATAAGTCCTGATGGAAATATAAATCCTTGTAGATTGGCCTCCAAGGAACCTCATGGGATAAGAAATCAGCTTCCTACTTCCTAGGACTCCAAAGTCCATTCTAATTCAGAGACTTGACCACCAAGTCTCCTATACCAAGTCCAATTCAAGGACTCCCAACATCTATATAAGGGGCCTCACCCCACAAATCAGAACTACATTTTTTGACTTGATCCTTGGCAATCAGCAAGGTACGTAGGCATCTTGTTAAGGCAGATTGAGTCACGAAATACAAGAGCAGTTAAATCGAGCCTCGAAGCTCACGTTCCTTAGTAATAAATACAACAATTATACATCTTAGTTTTTAATCCATAACAGTTCCTTATAATCAATGTCTTTTAAACGATCTCCATCTAAATTTTCTACCTTATTTCCAATCACTGCTTGTGTGCAAATGCTCTTCCTTAAGCTTTGGTGAGAAAAAAAAATATCACCATTTTTCTATAAGTTATTGCCTCGGTCTTTAGATGTGAGCATTGTCACAACTGACTCTCGATCATACTTAGGACGTTTCTTATCTTGGGTCCTTCTTGTTTTCACCAATCTTGACCCTCATTGGGTCGGTCTATATTTTTTTTTTGGTTCAACACGTGCACCACCTGAAATTATTATAATTACGTCATATTTCCTTTATCAAAATTTCTATTCTTGAGAACTTTTAATATTACATTTCTCCTTGTAAAACCTCTAAGGTTATCCTTGAATTGTCCCTCGTGTATTCCCTAGATATAGGGCATATCAAAATACCATTTACTAATACTAGAACCATTGTCTATGTACTTCTGAAAAATTTCTCCACTGATCCTTAAAGGTTATTGTTGCCTTAATCCTTCATTCCGTTTTACCCAAACTCATAATGTCCCCATTAAGGGTGAAATGCCAACCTCTATGCATTCCCCCATGGTTCATCTCAAGTTATTGAGGTTATATCCTTAATTCCACCTTTAAAAAGGTACTTACATTCTTCCATGGATAAATCAAGTCATATATCCCTGATAAGGGTATCTTATTCAATCATTTTCACCTCGATAGTCTATACCAAATTCATTCACCAATCTGGTAAAGGTGGCTTCACAGAGTGGTTTGATGAAGATGTCTGCTAACTACTGATCTGTAGGCACAAAGTGCAATTCCGTTGTACCTTCCATTACATGTTCCTTATGAAATGGTACTTCATGCTGATATATTTAGTCACTGAATGTTCTACAGGATTTCCTATCATTGCAATAGCACTTTGATTATCACAATATATAAGAATTTGAGAATATTCTAACCCATAATCCAGTAATCGATTCTTCATCCAAAGTATTTGAGCATAACAGCTACCTGTAGCAATGTACTCAGCTTCAGCAGTTGATATGGAAATTGACTTTTGTTTCTTGGTAAACCCAGAAACCAATCTGTCACCAAGAAGTTGGCAGCTTTCTGAGTTTTTTTTCCTGTATATTTTGCATCCTGCAAAATCAGCATCTGAATATCAATTAGCTTCAAATTTAAATATCTAGGATACCATAATCCAAAATTCATGGTGCTTTTGAGATATCTAAAAATTCTTTTCACAGCTAACATATGTGATTCTCTTGGATCAGATTAGAACCTTGCACACAGACAGGTATCATACATGATGTCCAACTTCTTGTAGCTGGAATCTTTCCAATTTTTTCCATCTATTAAGAGCTATTCACTTTCATCCCCATTTGATACTGAAAAAAATAAGAATTCACAATGCAAGAGTGAGCCAAAGATGCCAAGAAAGTATCATAATAGGTTTCCAGGTATCAATATTAAAAGAAATTCATGGACACAATCTTTAAACAATTTCATAAGCATCTTGATTTATTTAAAGTAGTTGAGTAAATAAAACTTTGGCCTATATTGGCCCTCAATCATAAATTCAAACAACGAGCAATTTACTGATTTATTTCTTGAATCATGTCTTTGTCTGGTTTCGTAATTATAAAACATTTCAAGAAGGGAGGCCGTTAATGACGATCAACAATAATATAGACCAGCCACTAGAATCAACACAATACTATAACCTGCTGATCAGTTAGGTATAATATGGGCCTATGCCCATCTGCATAGACTCACGTAAATCAAGGTACCCAGGCTCATTTATGGCCTCCGTAAATAAAGGGTCCAGCCATCTCTGGCCCTTAGGGTCCAGTCCATCCTTGGCCCTCATTGTAACCATCTAGTCCGTAGAGTATTTTGATGTTAAATCATTTTGATTTCAAAACATCATAATTCAGGGTTCGTAAATAACCCAGAACAATAAGTATTTGCTCAAGATATCACAAATAATATGAAGGAACATGAACAAAAGGTACTTGCATAAATTAAGAGTAATTGTAGCGAAATAAAAAAACATTTAACTATTCTGAATTTAGAATAGGTGAAGAAATACTTGCAATATATCACAAGAAAGTTTGAGAATACTTGCCTCAGTTGATAACTCTCTGATCTTTAACTATCTGCCATGTAACTCAGTTCTGGTATATCTGTGTTTACATCGACAGGCTGTCCCTTCTTGTCAATCACCATTCTATATTTATCTTATCTCTATATTTACTCGCCTCATTCATTTCATATAGACAAGCTTTACTCTTAAATCACTCTGTCTGGCTTTGAATGCTTTCAACTATATGTATTTATCATAAAAAATACCAATTATCAGACAATATATAACTGCCTATTATACGTTTATCCTTATCATCTGTTCACCCGATAATAACAGATAAGGATAATATATTAATCAGATAACTTTTAAAAGAAACGTGGACTCATAATTCATATAACACGTAAACACATAAGGCACGTTTCACATAACTCATGTAACATACGACTTAGTTCGTCAAAACATTCAACTCGATATGTCTAAAATTGAAATCGAGTCGATTGTTTTGACGAACTGAGTAGTATGTTAGATGAGTTATGTGGTACATGCCTTATGTGTTTACGTGTTATATGAATTATGAGTCCACGTGTCTTTTAAATGTTATCTGATTAAAATATGATCATTATCTGTCATTATCTGGTGAATAGATGATAAGGATAAACATATAATAGGCAGTTATATATTGGCGGATAATTGAAATGGTATCTTTTATGATAGATACATATAGTTCAAAGCATTCAAAGTCAGACAGAGTGATTTAAGAGTAAATCTTGTCTATATGAAATACATGAAACGAGTAAATACAGAGATAAGATAAATATAGAATGGTGATTGACAAGAAGGGATAAATAGCCTATCGATGGAAACACAAATATACTAGAACTGAGTTATATGGCAGATAGTTAAAGATCAGAGAGTTATTAATTGAGGCAAGTATTCTCAAACTTTCTTATGATATATTGCAAGTGTTTCTTAACCTATTCTAAATTCAGAATAGTTAAATGTTTTTTTTATTTCGCTGCAATTACTCTTAATTATGCAAGTACCTTTTGTTCCTATTCTTACTTGTAATCTCTTGAGAAAAAACCTATTGTTCTGGGTTATTTGCGAATCCTGGATTATGATGTTTTGAAATCAAAGTGATTTAACATCAAAATACTCTACGGACTGGATGGTTACGATGAGGGCCAGGGATGGACTGGACCCTAAGGGCCAGAGATGGTTGGACCCTTTATTTACGAAGGCCATAAATGAGCCTGGGTACCTTGATATACGTGGGTCTATGTAGATGGGCATAGGTTCGTACTATACCTGACTGATCAGCAGATTATAATACTGTGTTGATTCTAGTGTCCGGTCTAATTTATTGTTGATCGCCATTACGACATTGTTAGTCACTAAACACGCACTAAAATTCACGCAAGTATACGCGTTCGTAAGTAGTATAAGATATAAATCAAATTCGTTCCCACAGAGACTAGTTTAGGTTAACTTTGTAATTTATGCACTTATGCAACAATGATATGGCTATTATTCAATGCTAAGACGATTAACACATTGAGGTTATTTTATAACTAAGAATTAAATTAACAATTATAACTAAGAGAATAAGAATGGTTGAATTAATATAAATGACAAACATGGGATTCTAACTTCATTAAATACTTTATTCAATAGTCTTTTCGTTCTTAACCTTAGCATGTAATGGTAATGACACTAATCAGATAACACGAAACTGATAAACGCCAACTTTCATTACACGAATACCATATTACCAGACATCCATAAAATAGATAGTGTTATGGATTAAAAACTAGGGTATATGATTGTTATATTTATTACTAAGAAACGTGAACTTCGAGGCTCGATTTGACTGCTCTTGTGTTTCGTGACTCGATCTGCCTTAACAAGATGCCTACGTACCTTGGTGATTGCCAAGGATCAAGTCAAAAAACGTAGTTCTGATTGGTGGGGGTGAGACCCCTTATATTGATGTTGGGAGTCCTTGAATTGGACTTGGGTTAGGAGACTAGGTGGGCAAGTCTTTGAATTAGAATGGACTTTGGAGTCCTAAGAAGTAGGAAGCTGATTTCTTATCCCACCAGGTTCCTTGGAGGCCAATCTACAAGGATTTATTTCTCCACTAGGACTCATCTTATCAGCTGACTTATCCCTTATTAATTAATTATGAAATTAATTAATATTCAGGGTTTTGGCCTTCTCAAATGGGCCTAGCTGTTGGCCCAACTCTGATACGATTAATGCAACATTAATTACATACCCAGACCTTATTTTCTTCCCTATCATTTACCCCCCAACATTTGAGAAACAGTGACTAGGTTTTGCAGAAGTTAAGTTCATTTGTTCCCTTATAGGGTATCGTTTTTTGCGTAAAGTGTGGAGCAACCTACACATTTACAACGATTTACTTTTATCCCTATTATTTAGGAATTATCTTAATTTCCAGGAATTTCCCCTGAATTCTGGGATTGATCCTTAATATTCTGGAATTTTCCCTGAATTTTGGGATTTTTCCTTAATTTTCAGGAATTTTCCCTTAATTCTGGGATTTTTCCTTGATTTTATGGATTTTTCCCTGATGTTTCCTTAATTTTCAGGAATTTTCCATTAATTCTGGGATTTTTCCTTGATTTTCTGGGCTTTTCCCTTAATTCTGGGATTTTTTCTTAATTTCCAGGAATTTTCCTTTAATTTTCTAGGATTTTCCCTTAATTATGGGCGTTTTCCTTAATTTCCAGGAATTTTCTTTTAATTCTGGGATTTATTTTTAATTTCCAGGAATTTTTCCCTTAATTCTGGGATTTTCTTAATTTTCTGGATTTTTTCCCTTAATTTTCTGGAATTTTCCCTTAATTCTGGGATTTTTCCTTAATTTCCGGGAATTTTCCCTTAAATTTCTGGAATTTTCCCTTAATTCAGGGATTTTTCCTTAATTTCCAGGAATATTCCCTTAATTTTGGGATTTTTTCCTAAATTTTCCGGAATTTTCCTTAATTCTAGGATTTTTCCTTAATTTCCAGGAATTTTCCCTTAATTTTCTGGAATTTTCCCTTAATTCTGGGATTTTTCCTTAATTTCCAAGAATTTTCCCTTAATTTTCTGGAATTTTCCCTTAATCTACTGGAATTTTCCCTTAATTCGGGGATTTTTCCTTAACTTCCAGGAATTTTCCCTTAATTTTCAGGAATTTTCCCTTAATTTTGGGATTTTTCCTTAATTTTCAGGAATTTTCCCTTATTGTTTTGGAATTTTCCCTTAATTCAGGGATTTTCCTTAATTTCCAGGAATTTTCTCTTAATTTTCGGGAATTTTCCTTAATTTCGGGAATTTTCCTTAATTTTCCGGGAATTTTCCTTAATTTTCCGGGAATTTTCCTTAATTCTGGTTTTTTTTAAAAAAATATTGACCAGGAATCCATTCGGTTAGGATCCTGGTCGAATTATGGTTCCATTGTGTCTGGACGAAGCTACTTTCGGTTAGGATGATTCGATCAGGATCCTGACCCTTTGGATCAGGATTCTGATCCCTGGCCAAACGATTCACAATTTAGATCGGGAATCGTGACCCCTTGGATCAGGATTCCGATCCTTGGTCGAACGATTCACAAATTAGATCCGGAATCCTGACCTCTTCGATCAGGATTCTGACCCCTTGGACTAGGATTCTGACCCTTGGACCAGGATTCACAATTTAGATCAGGACCTCTTGGATCAGGATTCTGACCCCTTGGACTAGGATTTTAACCCTTTCGGCCAGGATCCATTTTTTTGACCGAATTAAACCCTCTTTTTTAGTCCTAGTCGAAGCTCTTTCGACCTCAAACGTTTCGACCAGAAATTAAATAGAAATTCTGGTCGAATTGGGTCAGATTCTGGTCGATTTATCCCCCTTTTTTAGCCCTGGTCGAAGGCATTTTCGACCTCATCCATTCGACCAGAAATTCAATAAGAATTCTGATCGAATAGGATCAGGATTTTTATACATTTTTTGGCCCATTTTTTTCTGGGCTTTTCTTTTGTGCCAACCCCTTATTGGGCTTCTTTTAATGGGCCTTCTTCTAATTTGGACCATGCTGGGCTTTTTACATTCCAAGGCCCAATAAGATCTTGTTTATATTTTCTAACTTGGGCCTTTTTGCTGGGCCTTTCAAACATTTGGGCTTCCTTGGGCCTTTTTTTACAGGCTTTTCAATTGGACCCCTTGTTTTTCCTGGTTTTTGAAGATAATACTCATATATATTTTCTTTTAGATTTTGGACCCTGGTGCAGGGTTTTGATTTGAATATTTGGGCCCTTATCTGGGCTTGATATATTTTTTAGGCCCAACAATATTTAATTTCATTATTTTTCCTGAACTGGGCTTTTATTTTGGGTCAAAACTTTCACTGGGCTCTCTTCGGGTCAAACCTCTTACTGGGCTCTTATTTATGGGCTCCAAAGCCCAAAATCCATGACATACCTGAATATTCAATTCATCCAGGAATTTTGTTATCTTTCATATTTCGGGTCCTAGTGCCGGGCTTCCTTCAGGGTCACGATTTTTCGACAAGAATTCTGACCTTTTCATTCAGGAATTACGTTTTGACCGAATTATCCTTTTTTTTGTTCCTGGTTGTGGTTTTTTCGACCAAGAATATTTGATCAGGAATATAGCATGAATCCTGATCGAATTGGGTCAGGAATAATTTCTCTTTTTCTTTGGGGGGCTATTTATTTCCTGGGCTTTTCTTTACATATTCTAACTTGGGCCTTTCTGATGGGCCTTTTAAACACTTGAGCCCTTAACTGGGCTTGATTATTTTTTTGGACTGGGCCCTTAACTGGGCTTGATTATTTTTTCAGACGTGGATCTTTTATTGGGCTTTCATAATCCCATGCCTAGCAAAATTTGGGTTGGGCCTTCTCTCTTTTTTTACTTGTAACATTCACTTGCCTTATATCTTTGTTTGTTGAACTTTATGCTTTCATCTTGTGCACTTAGTGTACTTGCCATGCCAACATATTTTGAAAACTTTACGAATTTCTTAAACTGTTGGGATTCATCCCTTGCATAAGTCTTAATAATCCTTAAAATAAAACTAGAACATGTAGTCCTAAGCAAGCAAAGTTTCAAGGTGCTTTTCAACCTACTTGTCATCTTGACAAGTGAGAATCGCGCTCAACCAATTTACACATAGTAAATCTTCAGGTTTTGTGCATGCCAAGTTCTCGGGACTTCAAAGCCATCCATAATCTCGAGCTTGTAAGTTCCTCTACCTTGAACACTCTTGACCTTGTATGGCCCTTCCCAATTTGGGGCAAATTTCCCTTTCTTCCCTACACCAGAAGCTTCCACCTTCCTCAAGACTAAGTCACCCTGTTTGAAGAACCTTTCTTGAACCCTTAGGTTGTAGTAGAACAAAGCCTTTTTCTGATATTCCACTATCTTCGCATGTGCCTCATCTCGCACTTCATCAATTAGATCCAGGGCTAACCTTTGCCCTTCCTTGTTTTCCTCAGCATTGAAAGCTTGAATCCCGGGGGAGGAATGTGATATCTTCACAGGAACAACTGCTTCTGCCCCTTATGCTAACATGAAGGGAGTTGCTCCAGTCGTGACTCTACAAGTAGTCCTATAGGCCTATAGTATTGGGAGTATTTCATCCACCCAGTTATTCCTCGACTTCTCAATCCTCTTCTTTATTCCATCCAGGATTATTCGATTCGCCACTTCCACTTGCCCATTGGCTTGCGGGTGAGCCACAGAGGTGAATCGTAATTCAATTTCATTCTCCTCACAATACTTCTTGAATTCCTCATTGTTTAACTATGTTCCATTATCAGTGACCAGGATGCGAGGAATTCCATACCGACACATGATATTTTCCCACAGGAATTGTGCAACCTGCATAGTTGTGATTTTGGCCAAAGGTTTGGCTTCAATCCACTTAGTAAAATAAT
Organism: Apium graveolens; assembly: GCF_009905375.1. Taxonomy (NCBI): domain Eukaryota; kingdom Viridiplantae; phylum Streptophyta; class Magnoliopsida; order Apiales; family Apiaceae; genus Apium; species Apium graveolens. The sequence continues at coordinate 93,305,256 of NC_133651.1, forward strand.
CAATGGCTACAATCAGGAACTTCCTTTGTGTCATGGCCATGGGGAAAGGCCCAAGTATATCCATCCCCACATATCAAAGGGGATGGGTGAGTTGATGGAGGTCAGCATCTCGGGGGGCTGTCTAACGACAGGTGCATGCTTCTGATAGCGGTCACACTTCTTCACATATTCTTTGGCATCAGCCATCATTTCTGGCCAATAGAAACCTAAACGGGTTATCTTATGAGCAAGTGCTCTACTCCCCAAGTGTTGCCCACAGATACCTTCATGTACTTCTTCAAGAGCCAAGCGTGCCTCATCGGGCCTGAGACACCTTAAGTAAGGAACCACATAAGATCTTTTATATAAAATCCCATCTATCAAAGAGTATCTTAGTGCTCGAACAACCAACATCCGTGCTTCAGTAGCATTATTTGGCAACCAACCGGTTTGAATATGGGTCTTAATGGGATCTATCCATGACGTACCCAGACCTATAGGAGCTACAAGCTTAACATCAATGCTCCGTGTCTTCAGAACGCGGAAGTATACATTTCTGAACTTTCCTCTATCTCGGATGAAGCAAACTTTGATAAGGCATCTGCCTTAGAATTTTCCTCCCTTGGAATGTGCTCAACATGGCATTCATCGAATTGGGTCATTACAGCTCTTACTAGGCAGACATATTTAGCCATCGTATCATCCCTTGCCTCAAACTCTCCCTTCACCTGGGATATAACCAACTTCGAGTCTCCATAGACCTTTAAGTTCTTGACTCTCAATGTCCCTGCTAGGCCGAGGCCAACTATTAGAGCTTCATATTCTGCCTCATTGTTTGTGGTCGGGAAGTCTAACTTCATGGCATACTCAATCAAGAACCCATCAGGGCTTTGTAAAACCAAACCTGCTCCACTTGAATTTGTTTTTGATGTTCCATCAAAATTGAGAACCCAATATTCTTTCTCCGTATCAACTTCCTTGTCTTGAGGTATGGTATCCTCAACTCCCTTGTCTTGAGGTATGGTATTATCCTTCCCCCCGGCTTCTTGATTGGGTATGGTACATTCCACCACGAAGTCAGCCAATGCTTGGGATTTTATTGCCGTTCGTGGCTTATACTTGATATCGAATTCTCCTAGGTCTATTGCCCACTTGATCAACCTCCCACTAGCCTTGGGACTATGAATGATATTTCTCAGGGGTTGATTTGTTAGCACCTCAATCTTGTGAGCCTGGAAGTAAAGATGCAACTTTCTCGAAGCCATTACCAAGGCTAAAGCAAACTTCTCAATAGTTGAATAATTCAACTCAGCTCCATGCAGAATTTTACTGACATAGTACACGGGTTTCTGGATTTTTAGTTCCTCCTTAACCAGCACAACGCTCCAGGCACTCTCTGAAACGGCCAAGTATAAGTATAAAACTTTATTCGAAGCTGGCTTGGCCAGCAACGGGGCCTGAGCCATATATTTCTTTAATTCCTCGAATGCCTTCTGGCTTTCTTCACTCCATACAAAATCTTTAACCTTCTTTAAAGACTTGAAGAATGACAAACACTTGTCTCCAGACTTTGAGATGAATCGTCCTAATGCAGCAACCCTTCCAGTGAGCTTTTGAACATCTTTGATAGTTTTGGGGGGCTCCATGTCCAGGATTGCCTTTATTTTGTCGGGATTGGCCTCGATTCCTCTCTTGGAGACCATCAATCCCAAAAAAATTCCAGATCCTACTCCGAAAGCACACTTTGTAGGATTTAACATCATCTTGTGGTACCTTAGGACCTCAAAAGCTTCCCTCAAATGGGTTATATGGTCAGTCTTCACTAGACTCTTGACTAACATGTCATGAACATAAACTTCCATGGTCTTACCAATAAGATCCTTAAAAATTTTATTTACCAGCCTTTGATAGGTGGCTCCTGCATTCTTGAGACCAAATGCCATAACAAGATAACAATAAACACCAAAATCAGTGATGAATGATACCTTTGGGATGTCATCCTTGTTCATCTTGATCTGATTGTATCCACTAAATCCATCCATGAAGCTCAGCATCTCATGTCCAGCAATGGCATCTAACAAAGTATTTATCCTTGGCAGCGGGAAACAGTCATTAGGGCATGCGTCATTCAGATCAGTGAAGTCCACACACATCCTCCATTTTCCATTGGCCTTCTTCACCATTATAGGGTTTTCTAACCATTCCGGAAATTGTATCTCCTCAATGAAACCAGCTTCTAAGAGCTTCTCCACTTCTTGCTTTATAGCTTCTTGCCTTTCTGGGGCAAAACTTCTTTTCTTTTGCTTCACCGTCTTCCGACTCGGATCCACATTCAACTTGTGAGTAATTAGTTCCGGGTCTATGCCTGGCATATCAGCTGCGGACCATGCAAATACGTCACTATTTTCTTGCAAAAATTTCACCAACTTCCCTCTAAGGGGCTCCTCTAATGTGGCTCCAGCGAAAGTCACCTTCTCAGGATCCTCGGGAGCTAAAGGAATCGAAACCAAGTCTTCTGCTGGTTTCCCTCTTTTCTCATCATTCTCTCGAATATCCAGATCTTCAATAGGAAGAACTTGCCCCCCAACTCCATCTGCCCTCAGTGAGGCCACATAGCAACTTCTAGCCATTTTTTGATCTCCCCTCTCTTCTCCAATCCCATTTAGGGTGGGAAACTTCAAAACTGAATGGTAGGAAGAAGGGACTGCCTTAAATGCATATATCCCAATTCTTCCCATGATAGCGTTGTAAGTTGAACTAGCCTTCACCACCACAAAGTCCAACATATGCGTTACTTGCCTTGGTTCCTGACCAATGGTGGTTGGCAACTTGATTATCCCTTCCACGGGGCACTCCACTCCCGCAAATCCATATATCGGCATGTCGGTTGGGGTCAATTGGGAGTCAGTATAACCCATCCTTAAAAAGGTGTCATGGAGCAAGATATCCACTAAAGCACCATTATCCACAAGGACATTCTTAACCGGGTTGTTTCCTATTATAGGTGTTATGACCAGCGGGTCGTCATGAGGAAACTTCACACCCTCTAGGTCAGAATCATCAAAAGCCATTGTTACTTCTGTCCTGGCCCTCTTCGGGGCTTCTCCAACGATATGCATAACCTCCCTGACATATGCTTTTCTGGAGTTCTTGGATAATCCAACAGCGGTTGGTCCTCCAAAAATTGTGTTTATCACAGGTCCTCGGGGTCGTGGTCCTCCAAAGATTGTATTTATCACCGGTCCCCTAGGTTGGGGATTCCGCCCCTGATCGTCTTGGTCCCTCCTACGATCTTCGAAGTTCTTTCTTCCATTGTTATTCCTATCTCTTCCTTCCCCAGTATACTTGTTCAATCTTCCTTTCCGAATGAGGAACTCTATTTCATCTTTCAGTTGCCTACACTCGTCGGTGTCATGATCAACATCTTTGTGAAATCTACAATATTTTCTCTTGTCTAGTTTGGCTGGATCTGCCTTCAAGGGCTTAGGCCAACGAATATCTTGGTCTTTCTCGATTTCCATCAAGATCTGGCTTCTAGGAGCGTTCAACTTAGCGTAATCAGTGAATTTTTGTCCAGGTCCTCCCTTCTTAGGGGTTGAATCAGGGTTTTGCTCATTTCTAGGATACTTAGCGATATACTCCATATCAGTTTTACGCTTCTTGCCTCCAGTGGGCTTGTTGTTCACTACGGTCTTTATCATGCTTTCTTCCACCTTGATGTACTTCCCGGCCCTATCTTGGAGCTGCAACATGCTCCAAGGGGGGCGCTTGGCCAAGGACATCTTGAAGAACTCATCCCTAGTTCCATGTTGCAGTGCTACCATGGCTACCTTGTCATCAAGGTCCGGGACTTTTAAAGCTTCCTTCGTGAAATGATTCAGGTAGTCTCTCAGGGATTCCTTTGCTCCCTGCACAATGCTCATGAGGGATGCTGAACTTTTCTCATGCACTCTCCTACTGATGAACTGCTTAATAAAAGCCTGACTTAATTCTATAAATGACCCGATAGAGTTCGGGGGCAGAAGACTATACCATCTTTGAGCCATACCCGACAGGGTTTGAGGAAAGGCTCGACACTTAATAGAGTCGTTCACGGGCTGTAACAACAGTGCTTTGGAGAATGTCCTGACATGATTAACGGGATCTCCCGTGCCATCATAAGCCTTGATAGTGGGCATCTTGAACTTCCTTGAGATGTGGGCATTCATTATCTCTTCAGTGAATGGTGGAGTAGGATCATCAGGATCTCCAAGGAGAAGAAGATTGCTTGGATCAGCTCTTGGGACTACAACCCTTGTGGCTGAGGTTCAGTTGCCCCTATTTGGGCTTCTCATTGGGTGACTGCATAAGTTGAATGAGGAGGTACCTCCACGGTTGACGAAATAACTTGGATTGTTCCCGCTGGTGTTCCTCCTTCAAGGGCTCTAATTGTTCTCCATGTTCTCGCCATGGTTGTTGTTATGCTTTCCCACAGACGGCACTAAATGTTATGGATTAAAAACTAGGGTATATGATTGCTGTATTTATTACTAAGGAGCATAAGCTTCAAGGCTCGATTTGACTGCTCTTGTGTTTCGTGACTCGATCTGCCTTAACAAGATGCCTACGTACCTTGCTAATTGCCAAGGACCAAGTCAAAAAATGTAGTTCTAATTGGTGGGGGTGAGACCCCTTATATAGATGTTGGGAGTCCTTAAATTGGACTTGGGTTAGGAGACTAGGTGGGCAAGTCTCTGAATTAGAATGGACTTTGGAGTCCTAAGAAGTAGGAAGCTGATTTCTTATCCCACCAGGTTCCTTGGAGGCCAATCTACAAGGATTTATTTCTCAACTAGGACTCATCTTATCAGCTGACTTATCCCTTATTAATTAATTACAAAATTAATTAATATTCAGGGTTTTGGGCCTTCTCAAATGGGCCTAGCTGTTGGCCCAATTCTGATACGATTAATGCAACATTAATTACATACCCAGACCTTATTTTCTTCCCTATCAGATAGAAGCTGAATAGACACCAATTATATTGAGACCCTATAAGTCTATAGAATTTGACAACATAACGGTTTAATGCACAAGTTATCTATAGTGATTACATAGGGCAAGTAAGATGGTTAAAATTACCTACGACTCATGCATAACAATAACACATGAACCTATGCTAGCATGGCAAGTTCTAAACCCTTAAATTCACTTTCACTTCATTAAGAATTAACAAGCTATCTTATAAGTTCGCGACGCTCATAAGACGAATAAGCACAAGCAATAGTAGGTTATCATACAATCACCACACACTAAGGTATCGAAACAAATTAACTAAAGAAATCCATTAATAAATCCGCTAGAACCCCACGATAACAATTAACCCATAATCAGACTTAATATCAACGTGGGTTCCGATGAAAGCATCGTATGATAAACGTAGTCTTTATAAACGAATAATAAATAATGTATAACACAAGAGTATAGGTTCAAGAATAAGAAAACTAGCATCCAATGTTACAACTTAAACAAAGAATCACAAGTTAAAACTAGGTCTTCTTCGCCTTGGTTGACTTGTGCTAAAAACGGTCTTCTTTACTCCTTTTCCTTGTGCTCTGATATGTCTCTCCTGAAAAAAAATGAACTTAATTATGTATATATAACAGCCCCATACAGAGTAGAAGTCTACTGGATCAAAAGCCCATTAGAATCAGGATTCTTTGAATTCGACCTGGCGCGGGCGCGCGCTTGACCGGTTCGGGCGCGCTGAGTTTCTGGACTTTGGGCGCGGCCACGCGCTATCACAGTGCGGGCGCACTGACTCCATGGATCAACTTCTAATTTCTTCATTTTCTTGCTGAATTGAGCCGGCTTTCCAAGAACTTTTATTCCAACACCACCTTAACACCAAATTAGCACCAAAATAATGCTAATTCACCTGATTACCTAGATAATGCCTGAAAATGCAAAAATGCTAGAAAACACATTAAAATACGAACAACTTGAGTACAATTACATCAATTCAAAGCTTTACAGAGCGTAATAAAGTGTCATAAATTCCACTCAACATATCCCCAAACTTGAATCGATGCTTGTCCTCAAGCATAAACAGACTCAAAGAACAAGAAATAAAAATGCATGAATGCAACTAAATGAATGCAACGATCCCCAATAGAATAACTAAACCAATAAACAAGCAACATCTCAATAAATACAGTTACTCGCATAAAGATCAATCAAATCTCACAAATCAGCCTACAAACCAGAGACGTGTATGTGCAATTGCTTATAGACATACTATCGCCACTAGATCAATAATCATGACTCACCACTCATTAAGGCAATCACAAGGTTATAAATAGAATAAAAGCTAGACTCAAAATAACTTTTAACACTTCAATTCTTATATCGGAGTTTTACATGGATTCACGCTTTTATTCCCAACAAAACTATGCTTATTTGACCGTGCAATGAGTGAGGTCCACAAAAGACTTATACAATAGTACACATATAGCGAGCGTTAGGTTAGCGGATCCCAGACTATGAAAAGCCTTAGGTAACTAGGCACAAAGTCCCCTAAGAACTTAATAACTCGAGTACTAAAGAGCCAACTCATGATCAATTATACATAACACATACTTTTTTAAAAAATATTTCTGAATGAGTGCGTTTCTCTCCATCTCATTCAACCCTAGACTACTCATATAAATATGAGCCGGCTACTAGCCATTTGACACCTAGCCACAACAACTAGAAATGAAATCCAATTTTCTTCAATCTTTAAATATCCATGTTTTTTATTATTAAGAGAATATCCTAAATTCTAAATATAAACAAGCGATTAAACCTCGACAAACAAACACAACATGACCATGATCTAGCACTTTAGCAACCTATAAGACATAGTGAAATACAGTTGTCTCTATCATGCAAATCAATTCAAAAAACTTAACATCACTAAATACGACATCACTACACTAGCATCAGTAACACAAGTCAACCGGAAAAATTATCTAAGGGATCATGTTATTATGCAAATACATGAAACTACATGAACAAACTAACATAAAAACTACCAAAAATGAAAAAAACTACTATATGGCAAAATATGCAACTGCATGCACTAAACTATCATGAATATGCAAACTATATGTGACTCACACAAAACATATTCCTTCAACTACTACCCCAAACTAGCCACTGGATGTCAACACCGGTGGCTCGGAATGCTAGCCACTGGTGCCTGGGTAAGATCACGTGCAAACCGACTATGGATGTCGTGCATCGCACCCATCCTCCTCACTAGACGCCGATATGGCATCAAACTCAAACCAGATCCAACCTCAGCTCCTGCCTCCTCCTACTGCAAAAGGCCAGCCTTTTCTCCCAACTGAGCTCTCCACGCTCCCTTCCTTGCATGCTGCGTCCCACCAGCAAAAGTCTGATCCGCTGGTCTACCACCTGGCAGGTGATCATATGAATAACCAAGCCCCTTAGGATTGGGCTTGCCACCATACCACTCAGTCATGTTCAACAGCGTAGAACTGTCGATAGAAGTACTGGGAAGCTATAGCTGCTCATGTGCGGGCCAATAAACACCAACTTCCATGCACAACTTCGTCATAACGGACGTATAAGGTACAGAACCCGTAATACCTCCTCTTAAGAACCTCAAAATCCCCTGATATATAACCATCCCCAAATCAATACAATCGCCCTGAAGAATACCCCAAAGCAGACGAGCACGCTCCACAGTAATCTCATGCACATATGATGATGGAATGATGTTAGCACAAATAAACGAGTTCCAAGCCCGTTCAAACCTATTCATGCACGATGCAGGGAACGTGGAGTAATCAGTTGTGGCCCTCTTGAACTTCAAGTGAGTCTGGGGCATAGAAAGAGTAGCAACGATCATATCCAGATTAAAGTCCTCTAGAGTCTTATCATTTCAAGTATCCTGACCGGGCTTCCTCGCAGGCTGCTCAGTCACCCTCCTTATCGCATCCGCACTATACTCCACAGTCATTCCCCTAACCACCGTGAAGCCATTTTTCTCTGCCTTCGCATTAGCATAAAACTCTCGCACAATATTCATGGGCAGAACAGCAGGAGCCTCGCAAAAAGGAACCCAGCCCATCTCCATAATCATCTCCAACAACTTACCATCCTTCCCTGATGGCAGAAAACCTCGCTCCTTCACAATAGGCTTCGAGAGAAGCCTCGCGTACTCCTCTTCAGCCTCAGGAGTAGAAAACCTTGGCCTCACACCACCCGCAGATGAAGAATCGGTGGTGCTGCTGCTTACTTGAGTCCTTTGTCTCTTAAGTGCCATTGGGATTAAATAAGAGAGAATAAAAGCTAAGTGTTTGAGAGATTTTTGTGTTTGAGAATTTGTGATGTGGTGGAGAAATTTATGTATAAGTGTGTGTATATATAGGTGGTGAGAAAAGAATTAGATATGAAATAGAAGTGGAAATTGAATATGGGAATCGTGGGAATAATGGGTTTGATTTGGAGAGGGAAATTTGGGATGTGGAAAAGTAAAATTTGGTTTGAAATTGATTTTGTAGCAAAAATTCCGTTTTTCCTCTTCAAAATTGCTGTTTTTATTTTTCTGAGTCGGGACCCCGGCGCAGACGCGCGCTAGACCAGTGCGGGCGCGCTCACCTTCTGCCAAATCGGCGCGGGCGCGCGCTAGATCAGCGCGGGCGCGCGCTAGATCAGCGCGGGCGCGCGCTAGATCAGCGCGGGCGCGCGCTAGATCAGCGCGGGCGCGCGCTAGATCAGCGCGGGCGCGCGCTAGATCAGCGCGGGTGCGCTTACCTTCTGGAAAAACAGTGCGGGCGTGCTTGGCTACTGCAGTTGGCCCTGAATTTTTTTCTTTTTCTGATTTTTTTTTGTGTTTTTCTTCTTTCTTCTTGCTTCCTCTACCTACTAATGTACAACAAACTTGGGTTGCCTCCCAAGAAGCGCTTGTTTTACGTCATTAGCTCGAAGTAGAAACTTGAGATCAAATGGACAACAAAACGACACTAACCACCTCACGGTTTGCCATGTCACCATAGTAATGCTTCAACCTTTGACCATTTACCTTGAATGCTTGGCCCGGATCATTCTCAAAAATTTCCACTGGTCCATGTGAAAACACAGTTTTGATTATGAAGGGCCCTGACCATCTTGACTTCAACTTTCCAGGAAAAAGGTAGAGACGAGAGTTAAACAAAAGAACTTTTTGTCCCTCCACAAATGATTTGAGCACTAGACCCCCATCGTGCCACCTCTTGACTTTCTCCTTATACATTTTGTTGTTCTCATAAGCTTGAAGTCGAAACTCGTCGAGTTCATTCAATTGAAGCATCCTCTTCTTACCAACTGCATCCAAATCTAGATTCAATTTCTTCAAAGCCCAATATGCCTTATGCTCGAGCTCCACCGGCAAATGACACCCCTTACTATATACCAACTGGAATGGCGACATTCCCAACGGAGTCTTGTATGCTGTTCAATAAGCCCACATAGCTTCATCAAGCTTCAAAGACCAATCTTTCCTCGATGGACACACAACTTTCTCCAAAATGCGCTTAATCTCTCTGTTAGATACCTCAGATTGACCAATCATCTAAGGATGATAAGCCGTAGCAATGCGATGATTCATATTATACCTTTGCATCATAGGAGTGAACTTGCAATTTCAAAAATGCGACCCCTCATCACTGATTATGACTCTTAGAGTTCCAAACCTTGTGAATATCTGCTTGTGAAGAAAATTAAGCACTACCCTTGCATCGTTCATTGGCAACGCCTTAACTTCAACCCATTTCGACACATAATCGACCACCAACAAGATGTACTGATTGTTACAAGATGAAGCAAATGGCCCCATGAAGTCAGTTCCCCAAATATCGAAGACTTCAACCCCGAGAAGCACATTAAGAGGCATCTCATCCCTCTTGGACATATTACCCACACGTTGACATCGATCACATTTCAAAACAAACTGATGAGCATCTTTAAACATGGTTGGCCAAAAGAAACCTTTTTGAAGAATACGAGCTGTTGTCTTTTCTCCACCATAGTGTCCTCCATAAGCCGTTGACTGGCAATCTCGCAAGATCCCCCCCCCCCCCCCCGTTTTGCTGTAAGGAATACATCTCCTGATGATTTGGTCAGCTCCTTATTGAAAAAGAAATGGCTCATCCCACATATACCATTTCACTTCATGCATAAACTTCTTCCTTTGAGCGTACGATAAGTTGAGAGGCATGATGTTACTGACAAGGTAGTTCACAATGTCTGCAAACCACGGTTCTTCCTGTTGCACTCCAAACAGCTGCTCATCGGGAAAAGACTCATCTATTAATGTTTTGTCCAGTGAAGTAGCATTAGGGTTTTCTAATCGCGAAAGATGATCAACAACTTGATTTTCAGTCCCCTTTATGTCCTTGATCTCTAATTCAAATTCTTGAAGCAAAAGAACCCATCTAATAAATCTAAGTTTCGAGTCCTTCTTTGAGACAAGATATCGAATTGCAGCGTGATCAGTGAAAACTGTCACTTTAGTCCCAAGTAGATAAGATTGAAATTTCTCAAAACCATAGACAATAGCCAAGAGTTCTTTCTCCATAGTAGTATAATTCAGTTGAGCACCATTCAAGGTCTTACAAGCGTAGTAGACCACATGAAATATGTTGTTCTTTCTCTGCCCAAGAACTGCTCCAACTGCATAGTTACTTGCATCGCACATCATCTCAAAAGGTTCATTCCAGTCAGGTTCAGTTATGACAGGTGCCGTGATTAAACTCTTCTTCAGTGTCTCAAAAGCGGCAAGGCACTCGTCATCGAACTTGAAAGGGACATCTTTTTCTAGCAAACTGCACAATGGTTTTGAAATCTTGGAGAAGTCCTTGATGAAACGCCTATAAAAACCCGCATGACCAAGGAAACTGTGGATTCCCTTAACAGAAATTGGTGGAGGAAGATTTTCAATGACCCCCACCTTGGCTTTGTCCACCTCAAGACCCTTACTAGAAACCCTGTGCCCAAGAATAATGCCCTGTCACACCATAAAGTGACATTTTTCCTAATTGAGAACCAGATTGGTCTCAACACACCTCTTGAGAAAATGTCCAAGATTATCACAAGCATTCATCAAAAGAATTGTCAAATACAGAGAAGTCATCCATGAACACTTTCACATTCTGGCCAATCATATCAGAGAAGATGGCCATCATACATCTCTGAAATGTGGCTAGTGCACCACACAAACCAAAAGAAACTCGTTTGAAGGCAAAAGTACCAAATGGACAAGTGAAGGTAGTCTTCTCCTGATCTTCTGGAGCGATATAAATCTGATTGTAACCCGAATAGGCTTCCAAAAGACAATAGTACTCGTGACCAGCCAATCAGTCAATGAAAGGCAGAGGAAAGTGATCCTTCCTCGTGGTCTTGTTCAGCTTCTTGTAGTCCATGTAAACTCTCCATCCAGTGACTGTTCGAGTAGGAATAAGCTCATTCTTCTCATTGGCAACAACTGTGACACCTCCCTTCTTTGGTACACACTGAACTAGACTCACCCAAGAACTGTCAGAAATGGGATAAATAATCCCTGCATCCAGCCACTTAAGAATTTCCTTCTTCACTACTTCCTTCATGATCGGATTAAGTCTTCTTTGTTGCTCAGCCGTAGGCTTGCTACCTTCCTCTAGCAGAATTTTATGTATATAATAAGAAGGGCTGATTCCCTTAATATCTGCTATGGTCCATCCAATTGCCGATTTGAACTCTCTTAGAATCCTCAAAAGCTTCTCCTCATCACTAACTGAAAGGTCAGATGCAATAATAACAGGCAAAGTAGATGCATCACCTAAAAATGCATACCTCAAATGTTCAGGTAAAGGCTTAAGCTCAAGAGTGGGAGCTTCCTCAATAGATGGCTTGAGGCGTTTAGGAGCTTTGTTCAATTCCTTCATTCCAAGAGATTCAAAAGGCATATTAATCTTCCTCTTCTAGGGAGAAGCATTCAAATATTGTAGGATTTTAATCATCACGGAAGCATGGTAAAACAATTTACTTGATATAAAATCCAAATAAAAGCATACAAATCGTGATTAAATCATACGGGATCGTTTACTAACCTTTAAAAGCGATCTAAGAATGATGAACGAAGATCCCTAGCAGCTGCTTCTCAAGTGTGAAGCACTCCACCGGTATCCACCAAGAGATCGAAGTATTGGAGGGAGGAAGAGGTTGAGAGAATTAGTTGCCTCCTTCTCTTTTCTGCTTTAGAATTAGGGTTTTTTTTATTTGGGTTGAGGAAAATAGGGTTTATAATAGTATATTTATAGGCAAAATTTTCAGCTGAAAATTTTCCCTTAAAATATTATTATTATTAACCCTTTAATTGATTATTCTTATTAACCAATTAACTAATAATTAAAACATCTTTTAATCATTAATCCCTGTTAGGTCCCAATAAGTTTGTAGAAGGGGGGTTGAATACAAACTATACCGTTTAATCGAATAAAATGCGGAATAAAAAAGTGAAACAAAATTCAAGTTAAATAAAACTATTATTAAACTTGAAAGGTGTTACAACAACGGTATCGTTTACAAGGGATTAATCTCAAATAAATTATTCCAAATCTAGAATAAATTCGACATGAACTTTTTCTATTTTTGAAATAAAAAGGATCAAATGCTAAAAGCAATTTGAGATTAAGTTCTAGGGATTTTGATCCGCTAGATAGTTACACAAGAACAAGAAAAGGATTTCTAGTGGTTTAGATTTAACAATAAATACTAGAAATTAATGTCCTGAGAAATTGCAATAAGTTCTCTGCTATTTTGTGTTCTTCAGTTGGTTTTGATATTCAATGCTCTCCTGTTGAAAATTAGCTTCTGTTGTTTAAGTAATCAAACAACCACCTGATTTGTTGGCAAGACTATCCTTTTGAACTAGCAAGGCAATCGGTGAGACTATTGATTGAACTGGCAAGACTATCGGCAAGACAATCCTTTAAGCTGGAAAGACTATCGGCAAGACAATATAAACAGACTTGGAAAGACTTTCGGTATGACAATCCAATTGTCATACCAGTTCAAATATTTGTCTTGCTGAGTTAATTTTGAATATTAATTCAAAATCATTTCTGAAAATGCATAATATTAATTCAGAATTAATTAACCAATTAATTCAATTAATCAATAAATTAATCTTTGCAGATATAATTTATTTTCTTAATTAAATTATATGACTTAATTAATTAATTAGAGAATTAATACTAATCTTGAACAGCAACCACTCTTCTGACAATCTTCTGAAAATCACTGAAACTTATGAATCCATTTCACCACTTCAATGTTGACACTCGATGTACAGTCTGGTTCATGAATGACTAACATCTGTGATGTTTCTTCATGTCTTGATTTTCTTCTGATTAAATCCCTGTAATTAATTGATACCCTGACAAGATCTCTGTCACTTGATTAAATCCACAATCTTGGTTTATATCACTGAGGCTTGATCAATTTTTTGAGCTTCTTCCAGTGAATTAAGTCCTCAAGTCTGTATATGAATAATGTTACTTAATCCTTTGACATATGATACTTTGATAGATCTTTCTGATGATAGAACCACTATTTACTTGTTATATCCTTATTTGAGTTGAGTTAAATCCTCGAATAAACAAATAGGCTATGACATATGCATTTCAATCCCTTTTCTAAACACTTTAGAAAAATAATTCTCTCACTTGATTTAATTTCCAAAATTAAATTCTTAATTCATAATATTAAGGACTTTTCTTAATTAATTTATAATTAATTAAATCTCATTTAATCAATTATCAAATTTGCTAAATAATTATTTATTTCACAAATAAATAATTACCAACCATTATTAATTAATTCCTCCACCATTAAATCATTCTCTTTTATGGTGTGACCCTGTAGGTTCAATATTAAGCCGGTAGTAGAAATAAATAATAATAAAACTATTTTAACATTATTTATATAAATTCTCTAATTTATTAAATATGATTAATTAATAAATCAATCATATTTATTCTACATCGTGAGGGATACTTTTGAGCATATCGCGACTATCCGAATAATACGAATTCACTGCTTAGAATACCAAGAACCTATTCAGTGAATAGTTACCGTACAATTAATACCTTCTATCCTGCAATGTCATGATTAAATACAAGGCATGGAACTCGTGTCAAGCCTATCTTATTTAATCATATGTTTTCCCATTCACTATGCTTAGTTCTAAATAATGTGAATTAGAAACTCCTTTCTAATTTTATTCACTCTAGCCAGAGATTCCTGAACTAGCATACGTGGATCAGCATTGAACATTCTCTTCCTTCACTGGAAGGGGTAGATCCTTTATTGATCATACACTATCTTCGTGTACAAATTCCTACACCCAGTAGAGCCCTTATTATTGTCCCTAGAGACTAAGAACTAAACCAAAGTATAATTCAGTGTACACAAGATGACTATGATGACCTCAAGTCTAAGGATACTTGTACAACTATCACTATGTGAACATCTGCTGACACGTGAGTGAACTCCATCAGTTGTTCAGCTGTGTGAGTCATGTTCAGTGAACTTATTCTATAATAAGCACCTACATACTAGCTATAATATTACCACACAAATGTCTATGAGAACAGACATCCTTCATAATGAAGCAAGCATAGTATGTATCGATCTTTACGGATGACTAATTACCAGTTAGTAATCCTATGACCAGGAAACATTTAAGATCAGAGTTATCATCTTTTAGGTCTCATTATTATGATCTCATCATAATCCATAAAAAGCTTTACTCTAAACTATGGTATATGTTATTTAAACACTTAAATAGATAAAGCCCGCAATAAAACCAAAACAAGTCTTTTATTAATATCAATGAAATCAAAATAGATTACATAAAAGTTATTCCTAATTTATCATACATGATTGGACTTAGGACACATCTCTTTCAATCTCCCACTTGTACTAAAGCCAATCACTCTGGTATCTCATACCCATCTTGTCTTTATGACGATCAAAGTGACTTTGAGAAAGTGGCTTTGTTAAAGGGTCTGCTATATTGTTATGTGTGTCAACTCTCTTGACGTTGACATCTCCTCTTTCAACAATCTCCCTAATTAGATGACAGCGTCGCAAAACATTTCCTATAAGAAGTATGTCATCCACATACAATACAAGAAATGTTACCGCGCTCCCTAACCTTCTTGTAGACGCATGGTTCATCTATGTTCTTGTTAAAACCAAACTCTTTAATTGTCTCATCAAAACGGATGTTCCATCTACGAGAAGCTTGCTTTAAACCATATATGGTTCGTAGCATCTTACACACTAGGTGTTCATTTCCCTTGGAAAGAAAACCCTCTGGCTATGTCATATACACTTCCTCTTCAAGTTTCCCAGTAAGGAAGGCCGTTTTCACGTTCATTTTCTAGATCTCATAGTCATAGTAAGCAGCAATCGCAAGCAAAATCCGAATTGATTTTAACAGGGCTACAGGTGAAAAAGTTTCATCAAAGTCAATCCCTTGCCTTTGTTTGAATCCTTTTGTCACGCGCCTGGCCTTATAGGTCTCCACCTGGCCATCTGCTCCAATCTTTCTTTTGTATACCCATTTGCACTCAATAGGCTTCACACCCTCAGGTGCTTCAACCAAAGTCCATACTTGGTTGGTATACATAGATTCCATTTCGGATTTCATGGCACTTTGCCATTTCTCTGAGTCAACACTACTCACCTCATTATAGGTCATAGGGTCGTCATCATCAATGATTGACAACTCATTATCATTCTCAATGACAAGGCCATAATACCTCTCAGGTTGGCGAGACACTCTCCCCGTCCTACGAATGGGCTATTCCACAGAAGGTTGTTCAGTCTGAATAGGTGTTTCCACTTGAACTGTAGTAGTTTGTGCTTCTTAAACTTCATCAAGTTCAATCTTGCTCCCACTGTTTCCTTCAAGGATAAACTGCTTTTCCAAGAAGTTAGCATGTCTAGAGACAAACACCCGATGATCAGTGTAAAAGTAATACCCTAAAGTCTCTTTAGGATATCCCACAAAATTATATTTTACGGATCGAGATTCCAGCTTATCTGGGTCAACTTTCTTGACATAAGTTGGACATCCCCAAATCCTAACGTGTTTAAGACTCGGTTTCCTTTCTTTCCATATCTCATATGGAGTTTGAGGAACAGATTTGGAAGGCACCTTATTCAGTAAATATGCTGAGGTTTCCAATGCATAACCCCATAGGGATACTAGAAGATTCGCATAGCTCATCATGGACCGAACCATGTCTAACAAAGTTCGATTTCTCCTTTCAGATACCCCATTCAACTGTGGAGTATATGGAGGAGTCCACTAGGAGACTATACCATTTTCTTTGAGATAAGCTAGAAACTCTCCATTCAAGTATTCACCACCTCGATCTGCTCGAAGAGTTATAATACTATGTTTGGTTTGTTTCTCCACTTCGTACTTATATTCTTTGAACTTTTCAAAGGCTTCAGACTTGTGTTTCATCAAATACACATATCCAAATCTAGATCGATCATCTATGAAAGTAATGAAGTATGAAAATTCACCCATGGCTTGCGTAGACATTTGTCCACATACATCTATGTGTACCAATCCTAGCAAATCTGCAGCCCTCTCTCCATGTCTACTAAATGGAGATTTGGTCATTTTACCCAATAGACAAGACTCGCATGTAGGATATGATTCAAAATCAAAGGGGTCAAGTAACCCTTCCTTATGCCATGTCCGCAGTCTATTTTCACTAATATGACCAAGTCTGCAGTGCCACAAGAAAGTGAGATTTTCATCATCCCTTTTTCTTTTATTAGTTTGTTCAATCTGAAGTAAATTATGTTCTACGTCACATACATACAGACCATTATTTAAAGTACCACGTCTATAAAGAACATTATCTCTAAGAATAGAACATTCATTATTCTTAATAATAAATGAAAAACCATCCAAATCCAATATAGGAATAGAAACAATATTCCTCATAATAAAGGGAACGTAATAACAATTATTCAAAATAATAGTCTTGCCCGTAGGCATATGTAAACTAAATGATCCTACAAAATATGGCGGCAACCCTTGCTCCATTGCCCATACGTAGAATCACCTCATCTTCTTCAAGAGTCCTACTTCCCTTTAGTCCCTGCAACGAATTGCAAATATGAGAACCACATGCGGTATCTAATACCTAAGTAGAAATTTGACTTAGTGACATATTAACTTCGATCATGAACATACCTGAATCAGAAGCGGTAGTCTCACTACCCTTCTTCTTCTTCTTCTTCAACTCTGCAAGGTAAACCTTGTAGTTCATCTTCCAGTGCCCCAACTTGTTACAGTGAAAGCAAACAACTTTGCTCTTGGGGTCTTCAGCTTTTGGTGGAACCGGCTTTTTCTCACCTACTTTCTTCTTCTTGGAAGGGTTCTTCTTCCTTTTCTTAGGATTGGAGCCTTCACCAATTAGAAGAACAGAACTCTTCTTAGGGGAAAAATTCGATTCCGCAGTCTTCAACATGTTGTGGAGTTCAGGCTGGCTAACATCCAGCTTATTCATGTGAAATTTCACAACAAACTACGAGATGAACTCGGAAGTGATTGCAAGACCAAGTCTTGGCTCAGCTCCCCATCCATGGCAAAACCAAGATGTCCAAGACGTTCAATCAAATTGATCATCTTAAGTACATGTCATTCACAGATGATCCCTCAAACATCCTACAACCGAACAGCTCCTTCGATATCTCATATCGAGCTGTCCTCCCTGCCACATCATACAACTCTTGTAGATGCATAAGGATAGTGTGAGCATCTATATGCTCATGTTGCTTCTGTAGCTCAATGTTCATGGAAGCTATCATGATGCATTTAGCAACATTTGCATCATCTATCCACTTACGATACACAACATGTTCATCATTATGTGCAATGCTAGCAGGTTCAATAGGCTAAGGTGAGTCAAGCACATATTCCAGCTTCTCAACCCTGAGAACAATTCACAAGTTTCGAAGCTAGTCAGCAAAATTAGGACCAGTCAACTTATGAACATATAGTATGCTCCGGAATGATAGTGCAGAAGACATAACATATATAGTAAATCTGTAAATGATGAACACATAACAACACTTAGCAAATATTCAATTTCATTTCAAAACACTATATGAATCGGGTCTTTATTCATAAGTGGCTCCCACTAGTTTATCTAATTTATACAACCCCTAAGTGAAAATTAAGCATTCATAATGCTAGTGAGAATAGGGATCCTACATTCCATCACACAACCTCGGCTGTAGCACGAAACGTCATGTGATGTTCCATAGGCAGACAACTCTTGTCAATTACATCTTATGTTATTCCCTAATAAAACTTTAGCCTCTTGAATAATTGAGTCACGGATGTAGCACGACAAACTCAATATTATAAATCAAGTCTAACCCAACATTTTGTACAATTGAATCAGTCTCCAACGGCCCACGGCTGTAGCACGTAACGACCTTTAGAGTCTAATTCAATGTACACATCTCTATGTAATAGAAAAGTATTTCTTTTTTCAAAATCAAAGCCCTCGGCTGTAGCACGAAACGACAATGATTTAAAAATAAGAACCACTTTCTACCATGTTGGAAGGCTATGACCGATACAAGCCCGTTGTGTCATTGGCCAATTACTACTTGATATTATTTAATTTTAGAGGGATTATATTACGTTACAATCATAATCATATTATAAAGAGATTCTTCCTTTTAAATTAAATATTTCAAATCAATAATCGATAATCAGATGATTCCCAGATCGGGGGGAGCATTGTCAAGAGGCGTCACTTAATACCCCGTTCTTACAGATAGAAATCTGTTTTTGACAGAATCATCCTTTCTCTCAATATTGAAAATTCATATTCAATTACGTGTTTCATAAACACAAGAATCTCATGATTGTATTCATAATATTTATATTAAGGTCATGAAACAATTTCACTATACTAGATTGTCTAACATACGCCTTATGTTAATTAAGTTCACCTAAATCTATCATCGCATGGTAAACATAGGCATATATCTCATATATAAAAATAAATAAACATAAAGGTACACATGTTAAATCATGTGGCATATTACTCTAAGCATTATACATCTCTATGTACCACATGAAGCATTTAAAAGGTAATTAAAACAATTAAAACATGCTTTAAAACACTTTCAGAATATAAACAGTTCAAAACTTTTATATAAAATAAAATTTGATCACTCTATTAGATCCGTCTCGGAAAAACAAATCCAACGATATATTGCACGCCCAAAACGGAGTTACGAAACTCCCATAAATCAAATTAAAATAAAACAGATGGGTTGTAACGCATTACATGAACGCGTTACAAGCCCTGTAACGCATTCCGGTAATGCGTTACAACCCTTTTAAGCCATTAAAAGGTGTAACACATTCCCTGAATGCACCACAGGGTGTAACGCATTCCCGGAATGCGCGACACCCCTTTCCCTTCTCTTGCAGTAGCCGACAGCTGCACTTGTCAGTTTCTTTTGTTTTTTTTATTGTTACACAGCCGCCTGACATGCTCTGAACGCCGTGCCAATCCATCAGTCAGTAGAACTTATTATTTCCAGCATCAAACAAATATATATATATATATATACATATATTTAAATATGAATTTTAATTAAAACAAATTCAAAAAATCATAATAATTAATCCACTCATCAGAAAATTATGAAAAAAATACCCAGACGATCTACAATACTTGTAGAACCCAGATCTACAGTCAAAACAATTTTGAGAAACAATTTCTAATCAATCATAATTAATCCATGATATAACTTGCAAAAATCATAATAAATTCATACAAGATCATAAAATTCTGAAATATTTATCACAGATCTATATGCATACAACCTAAGCTCCGATGCCATTGTAAGATTTTAATCATCATGGAAGCATGGTAAAACAATTTACTTGATATAAAATCCAAATAAAGGCATACAGATCGTGATTAAATCATATGGGATCGTTTACTAACCTTTAAAAGCGATCCAAGAATGATGAACGGAGATCCCTAGCAGCTGCTCCTCAAGTGTGAAGCACTCCACCGGTATCCACCAAGAGATCGAAGTATTGGAGGGAGGAAGAGGTTGAGAGAATTAGTTGCCTCCCTCTCTTTTCTACTTTAGAATTAGGTTTTTTTATATTTGGGTTGAGGCAAATAGGGTTTATAATAGTATATTTATAGGCAAAATTTTCAGCTGAAAATTTTCTCATAAAATATTATTATTATTAACCCTTTAATTGATTATTCTTATTAACCAATTAACTAATAATTAAAACACCTTTTAATCATTAATCCCTTTTCTAAACACTTTAGAAAAATAATTCTCTCACTTGATTTAATTTCCAAAATTAAATTCTGAATTAATAATATGAAGAACATTTCTTAATTAATTTATAATTAATTAAATCTCATTTAAAAAATTATTAAATTTGCTAATTAATTATTTATTTCAGAAATAAATAATTACCAGCCATTATTAATTAATTCCTCCACCATTAAATTATTCTCTTTTATAGTGTGACCCTGTAGGTTCTATATTAAGCCGGTAGTAGAAATAAATAATAATAAAACTATTTTATCATTATTTATATAAATTCTTTAATTCATTAAATATGATTAATTAATAAATTAATCATATTTATTCTATATCGTGAGGGATACTTCTCAGAATATCGCGACTATCCGGATAATACGAATTCACTGCTTAGAATACCAAGAACCTATTCAGTGAATAGTTACCGTACAATTAATACCTTCTATCCTGCAATGTCATGATTAAATACAAGGCATGGAACTCGTGTCAAGCCTATCTTATTTAATCATATGCTTTCCCATTCACTATGCTTAGTTCTAAATAATGTGAATTAGAAACTCCTTTCTAATTTAATTCACTCTGGACAGAGATTCCTGAACTAGCATACGTGGATCAGCATTGAACATTTTCTTCCTTCACTGGAAGGGGTAGATCCTTTATTGATCATACACTATCTTCGTGTATAAATTCCTACACCCAGTAGAGCCCTTATTATTGTCCCTAGAGACTAAGAACTAAACCAAAGTATAGTTCAGTGTACACAAGATGACTATGATGACCTCAAGTCTAAGGATACTTGTACAACTATCACTATGTGAACATCTGCTGACACGTGAGTGAACTCCATCAGTTGTTCAGCTGTGTGAGTCATGTTCAGTGAACTTATTCTATAATAAGCACCTACATACTAGCTATAGTGTCACCACACAAATGTCTATGAGAACAGACATCCTTCATAATGAAGCAAGCATAGTATATATCGATCTTTGCGGATTACTAATTACCAGTTAGTAATCCTACGACCAGAAAATATTTAAGATCAGAGTTATCATCTTTTAGGTCTCATTGTTATGATCTCATCATAATCCATAAAAAGCTTTACTCTAAACTATGGTATATCTTATTTAAACACATAATAGATAAAGCCCGCAATAAAACCAAAACAAGTCTTTTATTAATATCAATGAAATCAAAACAGATTACATAAAAGTTATTCCTAAATCATAATATTTGATTGGACATAGGACACATCTCTTTCAAATATTGCAATTGTTCTTCACCTTCATCATCTTTACTGTCTGAATTCCCCAGCAAGGCCTTCTCTAAGGCATCAGACCTTAGCAATTGATCAAGTTCTGAAGTAACCACATAATCGACCAACTCCACTTTTAAGCACTCCTCATTTTTCATAGGAAACTTCATAGCATTGAACACATTAAAAGTTACATCCTGATCCAGAACTTGCATTATAAACTCACCCTTCTGCACATCTATCAAGGTTCGGCCAGTCGCCAAGAAAGGTCTTCCCAAAATTATGAGAATCTTCTTATCCTCCTCGAAATCCAGAATTACAAAATCAGCAGGGAAGATGAGTTTATCCACCTTGACCAAAACATCCTCCACAATACCTAAAGGATATGTAATAGAATGGTCGGCCAACTGTAAAATCATATAAGTCAGTTTTGGATCAGGCAAATTCAACTTCTTGAAGATTGACAAAGGCATCAGATTGATGCTATCTCCCAAGTCACATAAGCATATGTAAAAAGACACTTTTCCAATAGTTCATTGAATAGTGAAGCTTCCTGGATCTTTAATCTTCGGAGGGAACTTCTGTTGCAGCATAACACTGCATTCCTCCGTGAGAGCGACAGTATCTAAATCATCTAGCTTCACTTTCTGAGAGAGTATACCTTTCATAAACTTTGCGTATCTAGGCATCTGTTCAAGAGCCTCAGTGAAAGGTATGTTGATATGAAGTTTCTTGAACACCTCCGGAAACTTCTCAAATTGCTTATCCAGCTTCTTCTTCTACAATCGCTTAGGAAAAGGCGGTGGAGGATAGATCTGTTTCTCCCCTAGTTTGCCCTCGGGAGGAGTGTGCTCAACAGTAGTCTTCCTTGGTTCCACTTCTGCTTCCTTCCGCTCTACTTCTTCTTCAGACCCAGCTTCTTCATTCAAAACTTGAGTTTGTTCGGGATTCGTAACCTTTCCAGACCTCAAAGTGATTGCCTTCATCTACTCCTTAGCTTTCCTCTTTCCTGGCACTTCAGTGTCACTAGGTAGTGTACCAGGTTGATGATTTAGCAAGGCATTGGCAATTTATCCAATTTGATTCTCCAAGGTCTTGATAGAAACAGCTTGACTCTTGCACATAAGCTTCAGCTCCTCTAATTCAGATTTTTCATTAGCTTGTTGCAGCTGAACTTGCTGCCTTGGAGCATATTACGATTGCTGAAAACTAGGGGGGTTGTACTGCTTAGCTGGGTACTGCTGATAAGGCTGTTGAACCGCATTCTGAGCATTACTCCAGCTGAAATTAGGATGATTGCGGTTGTTGGGATGATAAGTGGCTGGCACAGGTTGCTGAGATCGCTGAAAGTTGCTCACGAACTGAGCTGATTCACTAGAAATAGCACACTGATCATTTTCATGGGCACCAGCACAAAACTCATAGACACTAGAGATTTGATTAACTCCATAATTGTCCAAAGTGTCAACCTTCATTGTCAAAGCCTTAAGTTGGGCAGCTATAACAGTTGCTGCATCCAACTCTAGAATTCCTGCTACTTTTCCCTGAGTCAGTCTCTGAGAAGGATTTTGTTATTCATTAGCAGCCATCAGTTCAATCAATTCATAAGCTTCATTATAGCTCTTAGCCCACAAGGCTCCTCCTAATGCTGCATCGAACATGGGTCTAGAAGTAGCACCCAAACCATTATAGAAACAATTTATAATCATCCAATCAGGCATGCCGTGGTATGGGCAATTCCTTAGCATCTCCTTCTATCGATCCCAAACCTCACACAGAGATTCGCCAGTTTGCTGAGCAAACTGAGTAAGAGCATTCCTGATTGCAGTAATCTTCGCCATAGGGAAGAATTTAGTGAGAAACTTTTGAGCGAGATCCTCCCATGTGGTGATAGACCCTGGGGGTAGAGAATGTAACCAGCAATTTTCTTTATCCCTTAGAGAGAATGGGAAGAGTCGCAGCTTGATAGCATCTTCAGTCATACCATTGAACTTGAAAGTGTCGCAGATCTCGATGAAATCCCTGATGTGCATGTTAGGGTCTTCAGTAGGAGAACCCCCAAACTGAACTGAATTCTGTATTATCTGAATCATGATTGACTTAATCTCAAAAGCGTTAGCCAAAATGGCCGGTCTGATAATTCTTAACTGAATATCATTGATCTTAGGCTGAGAATAGTCCATCAAAGCCTTAGGAATTTCTGCTTGATCTCCCATCACTACTAAAGCTGGTTCCTCGATTTTCTCTTCTTCTTCTACCTTCTCTTCATCCTTAAAACTTCCCTTCAAACCACTACAACTTCTTCCTCGGCTTTATCCAGAGTTCTCTTACGAGACCGTGAACGCGTATGCATGCACGCTCACTAGAGTACCTGAAATAAGACAAGGAAACATATAAGTAACAATGTTCGAGTCAATGAACTTTAACAACCACTGATGACAAACACATAAACTAAAAATTAACACCGAGTCCCCGGCAGCGGCGCCAAAAACTTGTTAGTCACTAAACATGCGCTAAAATTCTCATAAGTATACGTGTTCGCAAGTTGTATAAGATATAAATCAGATTCGTTCCCACAGAGACTGGTTTGGGTTAACTTTGTAATTTATGCACTTATGCAAAAATGATATGGCTATTATTCAATTCTAAGATGATTAACAAATTGAGGTTATTTTATAACTAAGAATTAAATTAACAATTATAACTAAGAGAATAAGAATGGTTGAATTAATATTTATGACAAATATGGGATTCTAACTTCATTAAATACTTCTTCAATAGTCTTTTCATTCTTAACCTTAGCATGTAATGGTGATGACACTAATCAGATAATACGAAACTAATAAACGCCAACTTTCGTTGCACGAATACCATACTACCAGACATCCACAAAATAGATAGAAGCTAAATAGATACCAATTATATTGAGACCCTATATGTCTATAAAATTTGACAACATAATGGTTTAGTGCACAAGTTATCTATCATGATTACATAGGGCAAGTAAGATGGTTAAAATTACCTACGACTCATGCATAACAATAACACATGAACCTATGCTAGCATGGCAAGTTCTAAACCCTTAAATTCATTTTCGCTTCATTAAGAATTAACAAACTATCTTATAAGTCCGTGACAGTTATAAGATGAATAAGCACAACCAATACTAGGTTATCATACAATCACCACACTAAGGTATCGAAACAAATTAACTAAAGAAATCCATAAATAAATCCGCTAGAACCCCACGATAACGATTAGCCCATAATCGGACTCATCATCAACGTGGGTTCCGATGAAAGCATGGTATGATAAACGTAGTCTATATAAACGAATAATAAACAAAATATAACACAAGAGTATAGGTTCAAGAATAAGAAAACTAGCATCCAACGTTACAACTTAAACAAAGAATCACAAGTTAAAACTAGGTCTTTTTCGCCTTGGTTGACTTGTGCTAAAAACGGTCTCCTTTACTCCTTTTCCTTGTGCTCTGATGTGTCTCTCCTGAAAAACGAACTTAATTATGTATATATAACAGGCCCATGCAGAGTAGAAATCTATTGGATCAAAAGCCCATTGGAATCAGGATTCTTTGAATTCAACCTGGCGAGGCCGCGCGCTTGACCAGCGCGGGCACGCTGAGTTTCTGGACTTTGGGAGCGGTCGCGCGCTATCACAGCGCGGACGCGCTGAATCCATGGATTAACTTCTGATTTCTTTATTTTCTTGCTAAATTGAGCCGACTTTCCATGAGCTTTTATTCCAACACCACCTTAACACTAAATTAGCACCAAAATAATGCTAATTCACCTGATTACCTAGATAATGCCTAAAAATGCAAAACCACTAGAAAACACATTAAAATAACAACAACTTGAGTACAATTACACCAATTCAAAGCATTACGGAGCGTAATAAAGTGTCATTAATTCCACTCAACAGACATCCCCTCTTAAAAAGTTTTATGATTACAAAACCGGACAAAGACATGATTCAAAAAATGAATCAGTAAATTGCTCATTGTTCTAATCAAGATGCTTATGAAATTGTTTAAAGATTGTGTCCAGGAATTTCTTTTAATATTGATATTTGGAAACCTATTATGATACTTGCTTCGCATTTTTTGCTCACTCTTGTGTTGTGAATTCTTATTTTTTTCAGTATCAAATGGGGATAAAAGTGAATAGCTCTTAATAGATGGCAAAAATTGTAAAGATCCCAGCTACAAGAAGTTGGAAATGATAGGGTGAATAAGACGAGGAATTTAGTAAATAGGTAATAAAATTGTATTTAGTTGTTATAAATTTTAGAAGGTTAGATTCTTTTTTCATACCATAACCTGTAAATGATCTGGAATTGAGGGGTTATCTGTATATTTATTTTAATATGTAATTTTATATTGTTTAAAGTTGTTTGGTGACACCCAATCCTGACCCCGTGATTTGGGGATGTTACATGTTCGTATCAGAGTAATTAAAGAAATTTATACTTATTCGAGAATTAAGAAAAATATACGCTATCATGTTATAGAAAAGAATGATATTGTTGCTCTTCATCCACATTCATCCCTTTAATAGTTCGACCATAATCGAGTTCTTAAATTTACAGTCATAGCTTCTAATTTCATCTATGCCGCATAGAATAACCATCGATCGTGCAACACCTAGACTCAGTCAATAGGAATATTATTCTTCTTCAATCGTCTGAAAGATTTCCCCCGTTCTCTTCAATCATCCTCGGGCTTTGTTTAGGTCAAAAAAAACTTTTTAAGCATTAATAATTTCATAAATTGGGTAAATAAAATTTTCGCACGTTGATTCAATTATTAATATTATTAAATAAGGTTTGCACTCTTCTTCTGAGAAAATTTCAAACTTCTCCGTATTAGCAGGTCTACTTGGCCTTCTGAACTAACAATACATAATCTAGATCCATTATTCTTCCACTTATCTTAATAATATCCTATCTTACTAATCCATATCGGATCTTGATAGGGATAAATAAATTATGCTTGTATAATTAAATACTGCATTAATTGTACAAGTTGTGAGCTGCTAGGCCCAATAAAAAGATATATGATACTCAGACCAGAAAGGTTAAGCCTGATGGACCAGATCAGGCCTGATGGAATAAAAAAGGCCCAAAAGCCCTGATTATTAATTAATTTCGTAATTAATTAATAAGTGACAAATCAGATATTGAAAAGAGTCCCGATAAGGATATAAATCCTTGGACATTAGCCTCAAGGGGACCTAAAAGGATAAGGAATCAGTTTCCTACTATCTAGGACTCCAAAGTCCATTCTAATTATGAGACTTGCCCACCAAGTCTCCTATACCAAGTCCAATTCAAGGACTCCCAACATCTATATAAGGGGTCTCACCCCCACCAATCAGAACTACGTTTTTTGGCTTGATTCTCTAATTCACAGAGATACGTAGGCATCTCGTAAAGGCAGATTGAGTCACGAAACACGAGAGCAGCCATAAAAGGCCTTAAGCTCCCGAATCTTAATATTAAATACAACAAGTAATAATCTTAGTTTTTTATCCACAACATTTGGCACCGTCTGTGGGACTCACAACAACAACTATGGCGAGAACACGGAGAACAATTGGAGCTCTAGAGGAAGGAACACCATTAGAGACAACCCAGGTGATTTCATCAACCGTGGAGGTTCCTCTACCCCCCTGTTCTCCCCATGATAGCATTATAAGTTGAACTAGCCTTTACCACTATGAAATCCAGCATCTGCGTTGCTTGCCTTGGCTCCGTACCTATGGTGGTTGGCAATTTGATTATCCCTTCCACAGGACATTCTACTCCAGCAAATCCATATATCGGCATGTCGGTTGCTGTTAACTGGGAGTCGTTATACCCCATCCTTAGAAAGGTGTCGTGGAGCAAGATATCCACAGAAGCACCATTATCCACAAGGACCCTCTTAACCGGGCTATTTCCTATTATTGGTGTTATGACAAGTGGGTCGTCATGGGGAAACTTCACACCCTCTAGGTCGGAATCATCAAAAGCCAATGTTACTTCTGTCCTGGCCCTCTTCGGGGCTTCTCCAACAATATGCATAACCTCTCTAGTATATGCCTTTCTGGAATTTTTGGACAATCCAGCAGCAGTTGGACCTCCAAAGATCGTGTTTATCACAGGCCCTCGAGGTCTCGGCCCTCCATAAATGGTGTTTATAACTGGTCCTCTAGGCTGGGGGTTTCGCCCCTGATCGTCTTGGTCCCTCCTACGATCTTCAAAGTTCTTCCTTCCATTATTATTTCTGTCCCCTCCACCTCCAGTATACTTGACTCATGAGGCTGAAATCCAAAGGTTGAGGCGTGATTTGGAGGCTCACCAAGCCACCAGACCCCACATACCTCCTAGGGGGAGAAATCCTCCTCCTATCATAGACCTGGATGGTCCGGTAAGAAGAAGGGCTGCTGTCCCAAGAACTGATCCAAGCAATCTCCTTCCCCTTGGAGATCCTGATGATCCAACTCCACCCTTCACAGAAGAGATAATGGATGCCCATATCTCAAGGAAATTCAAGATGCCCACTATCAAAGCCTATGATGGCACGGGAGACCCCGCTAATCATGTTAGGACATTCTCTAATGCACTGCTGCTGCAACCCGTGAATGATGCTATAAAATGTCAGGCCTTCCCTTAAACCCTGTCGGGTATGGCTCAAAGATGGTACAGTCGCCTACCCCCAAATTCTATTGGATCGTTTAGAGAATTAAGTCAGGCTTTTATTAAGCAATTCATCAGTGGAAGAGTCCATGAGAAAAGTTCAGCATCTCTTATGAGTCTTGTGCAGGGAGCTAAGGAATCCTTAAGAGATTACCTGAATCGTTTTACAAAGGAGGCGTTAAAAGTCCCAGACCTTGATGATAAGGTAGCCATGATAGCACTGCAACAAGGAACTAGGGATGAGTTTTTCAAGATGTCTTTGGCCAAACGACCCCCTGAGAATTGTAAAATTAAATTTATAATTTTTGACCGTTTTTCTTATAACTTTAAGTATAATTTAAAAAAGTAAGAAAATTCAAGTGATTAAGGGTTTAATTTATCTCTTATTAACTCAGATTCTGGATTCGATCTTTGCTAAACTCCGAAATTTACTGAATTATAAGGAATACAAAGCAAAATAAGTGAGATATACGTGAAAATAAAATATAGACGATTTTATAATATCTTAAACCTTCCATGGAAATTATTATGGAAACACAATATTACATCATAAAAGTTTTCCAACAGACTAACCCTTTCGGTGCATTTGATCCCGACCTAGAGGGTGTGAAGTTTCCCCATGACGACCCGCTGGTCATAACACCAATAATAGGAAATAGCCCGGTTAAGAGGGTCCTTGTGGATAATGGTGCTTCTGTGGATATCTTGCTCCACGACACCTTTCTAAGAATGGGGTATAACGACTCCCAGTTAACACCAACCGACATGCCGATATATGGATTTGCTGGAGTAGAATGTCCTGTGGAAGGGATAATCAAATTTCCAACCACCATAGGTACGGAGCCAAGGCAAGCAACGCAGATGCTGGATTTCATGGAGGTTCCTCCCCATTCAACTTATGCATCTACTCAGGAGGAAGCCCAGACATGGGCAACTCAACCCCAGCTACAAGGGACAACTCCCCCGATTCAAGGTACGAATCCTCAAGTTCAACAAATACATATACCTGTGAATTCTCGACCCGTCGGGTATGAATATTCAACTATTGTTACTACTAACCCCCCTTATGGGATGCCCCTTCACCCTGAGGTTGGAGGAAGCGGATATGCTGGGCGAAGCGAAGCACGAGGGCGGTCGCCCCCCTATATACGAGGTTTGGATCCTATCCCTGAGGATCGGGAATTTTCTGGTCCATACACTGAGAGAGACTCCGAATCTTCGGATGATGAAGTGGCCCCGAGAAGGAGGCGTCCTGGAAAAGGGCCAATGGCCGATGGAAGGCAACGCCCCCAAAGCACCCCAGGGGCGAATCCCCAAGAAGTGCAGGAAAGGATCAGGGCTCATGAGGCTGAAATCCAAAGGCTGAGGCGTGATTTGGAGGCTCACCAAGCCACCAGACCCCACATACCTCCTGGGGGAGAAATCTTCCTCCTATCATAGACCTGGATGGTCCGGTAAGAAGAAGGGCTGCTGTCCCAAGAACTAATCCAAGCAATCTCCTTCCCCTTGGAGATCCTGATGATCCAACTCCACCCTTCACAGAAGAGATAATGGATGCCCATATCTCAAGGAAATTCAAGATGCCCACTATCAAAGCCTATGATGGCACGGGAGACCCCGCTAATCATGTTAGGACATTCTCTAATGTACTGCTGCTGCAACCCGTGAATGATGCTATAAAATGTCGGGCCTTCCCTCAAACCCTGTCGGGTATGGCTCAAAGATGGTACAGTCGCCTACCCCCAAATTCTATTGGATCGTTCAGAGAATTAAGTCAGGCTTTTATTAAGCAATTCATCAGTGGAAGAGTCCATGAGAAAAGTTCAGCATCTCTTATGAGTCTTGTGCAGGGAGCTAAGGAATCCTTAAGAGATTACCTGAATCGTTTTACAAAGGAGGCTTTAAAAGTCCCAGACCTTGATGATAAGGTAGCCATGATAGCACTGCAACAAGGAACTAGGGATGAGTTTTTCAAGATGTCTTTGGCCAAACGACCCCCTGAGAGCATGTTGCAGCTCCAAGAGAGGGCAGGGAAGTATATCAAGGTTGAAGAAAGTATGAAGAAGACCGTAGTAAGTAATGAGCCCACTGGAGGCAAGAAACGAAAAACTGATTTGGAGTATATCGCTAAGGACAAATATCCTAGAACCGAACAAAACCCTGATTCAACCCCCAAGAAGGGAGGACCTGGGCAAAAGTTCACTGAATACGCTAAGCTGAATGCTCCCAGAAGTCAGATTTTGATGGAGATTGAGAAAGACAGAGATATTCGCTGGCCTAAGCCCTTGAAGGCTGATCCCGCCAAGCTAGATAAGGGCAAGTATTCCAGGTTTCACAAAGATGTTGGCCATGACACCGATGAGTGTAGGCAATTGAAAGATGAAATTGAGTTTTTGATTCGAAAAGGAAGATTGAACAAGTATACTGGAGATGGAGGGGACAGAAATAATAATGGAAGGAAGAACTTTGAAGATCGTAGGAGGGACCAAGACGATCAGGGGCGAAACCCCCAGCCTAGAGGACCAGTTATAAACACCATTTATGGAGGGCCGAGACCTCGAGTGCCTGTGATAAACACGATCTTTGGAGGTCCAACTGCTGCTGGATTGTCCAAAAATTCCAGAAAGGCATATACTAGAGAGGTTATGCATATTGTTGGAGAAGCCCCGAAGAGGGCCAGGACAGAAGTAACATTGGCTTTTGATGATTCCGACCTATAGGGTGTGAAGTTTCCCCATGACGACCCGCTGGTCATAACACCAATAATAGGAAATAGCCCGGTTAAGAGGGTCCTTGTGGATAATGGTGCTTCTGTGGATATCTTGCTCCATGACACCTTTCTAAGGATGGGGTATAACGACTCCAAGTTAACACCAACCGACATGCCGATATATGGATTTGCTGGAGTAGAATGTCCTGTGGAAGGGATAATCAAATTGCCAACCACCATAGGTACGGAGCCAAGGCAAGCAACGCAGATGCTGGATTTCGTAGTGGTAAAGGCTAGTTCAACTTATAATGCTATCATGGGGAGAACAGGGATACATGCCTTCAAGGCAGTCCCCTCTTCCTACCATTCAGTCATGAAGTTTCCCACCCGAAACGGGATTGGAGGAGAGAGAGGAGATCAAAAAATGGCTAGAAGCTGTTATGTGGCCTATTTGAGGGCAGATGGAGTAGGGGGCAGGTTCTTCCTATTGAAGATATGGATGTTTGAGAAAATGATGAGAATAGAGGAAGGCCAGCAGAAGAATTGGTTTCGGTTCCTTTAGACCCCGAGAATCCTGAGAGGACGACTTTTATTGGAGCCACATTAGAGGAGCCCCTTAGAGGGAAGTTAGTGAAATTTTTGCAAGAAAATAGTGATGTGTTTGCATGGTCAGCAGCTGATATGCCAGGCATAGACCCGGAGTTAATTACTCACAAGCTAAACGTAGATCCAAGCCGGAAGACAGTGAAACAAAAGAAAAGAAATTTTGCCTCGGAAAGATAAGAGGCTATAAAGCAGGAAGTGGAAAAGCTCTTAGAGGCTGGTTTCATTGAGGAGATTCAATTTCCGGAGTGGTTAGCAAACCCTGTAATGGTGAAGAAGGCTAATGGAAAGTGGAGGATGTGTATAGACTTCACCGATCTGAATGATGCATGCCCCAAAGACTGTTTTCCGCTGCCTAGAATTGATACTTTGATTGATGCCACCGCTGGACATGATATGCTGAGTTTCATGGATGGGTTTAGCGGATACAACCAGATCAAAATGCATAAGGATGACATTCCAAAGGTATCATTTATCACTGACTTTGGTGTTTATTGTTATCTTGTTATGGCGTTTGGTCTCAAGAATGCAGGAGCCACCTATCAAAGGTTGGTGAATAGAATTTTTAAGGATCTTATTGGTAAGACTATGGAAGTCTATGTTGATGACATGTTAGTCAAGAGTCTAGTAAAGACTGATCATATAGCCCATTTAAGGGAAGCTTTTGAGGTCCTGAGGTACCACAAGATGATGTTGAATCCGACGAAGTGTGCTTTCGGAGTAGGATCTGGAAAATTCTTGGGATTGATGGTTTCGAAGAGGGGAATTGAGGCAAACCCTGATAAAATAAAGGCAATCCTGGACATGGAACCCCCCAAAACTGTCAAGGATGTTCAGAAGCTCACAGGAAGGGTTGCTGTGTTAGGACGTTTCATCTCCAAGTCAGGAGACAAGTGCTTGTCATTTTTCAAGTCACTAAAGAACATCAAAGACTTTGTATGGAGTGAGGAAAATCAGAAGGCATTTGAAGAGTTAAAGAAGTATATGGGCCAGGCCCCGTTGTTGGCCAAGCCAGTTCTGAATGAAGTTTTATTCTTGTACTTGGCTGTTTCAGAGAGCGCCTTGAGCGCGGTGTTGGTTAAGGAGGAACTGAAAGTCCAGAAACCCGTATACTATGTCAGCAAAATTTTGCATGGTGCTGAGTTGAATTATTCAGCCATTGAGAAATTCGCTTTAGCCTTGGTAATGGCTTCAAGAAAGCTGCGACCTTATTTTCAAGCTGACCAAATTGAAGTGCTAACAAATCAGCCACTGAGAAATATCATTCACAGTCCCAAGGCAAGTGGGAGACTGATTAAGTGGGCAATAGAGTTGGGAGAGTTCGATCTTAAGTATAAGCCACGTACGGCCATAAAAGCCCAGGCACTAGCTGACTTCGTGGTGGAATGTACCATACCCAACCAAGAAGTCGGGGGGCAGGAAGATACCATACCTCAAGACAAGGGAGTCTACAATGGGGACAGGGAGAAGAATGACAAGGAGAAAGAATATTGGGTTCTCTATTTTGATGGAGCATCAAAAACAAATTCCAGTGGAGCAGGGTTGGTTTTGCAAAGCCCTGATGGGTTCTTAATTGAGTATGCTATGAAGCTAGATTTTCCAACCACAAACAATGAGGCAGAGTATGAAGCCCTGATAGCTGGCCTTGGTCTAGCTGGGACACTTAGAGTCAAAAACTTAAAGGTCCGTGGAGACTCGAAGCTGATCATATCCCAGGTAATGGGAGAATTTGAGGCAAGGGATGATACGATGGCTAAGTATGTCCGCCTAGTAAGGGCTGTGATGACCCAATTTAATGAGTGCCATGTTGAACACATTCCAAGGGAAGAAAATGTTAAGGCAGATGCGCTATCAAAGTTCGCTTCGTCTGAGATTGAAGAAAGTTCAGGAAGTGTGTACTTCCGTGTTTTGAAGACACGAAGCATAGATGTTAAGCTGCTGGCTCCCATAGGCTTGAGGACGTCATGGATTGATCCCATCAAGGCTCACATTCAGACCGGTTGGTTGCCAAGTGATGCAACTGAAGCACGGAAGTTAACTGTTCGGGCACTAAGGTACTCTTTGATAGATGGGATTCTTTACAAAAGATCTTTCGTGGTTCCCTACTTGAGGTGTCTCAGGCCCGATGAGGCACGCTTGGCTCTTGAAGAAGTGCATGAAGGTATTTGTGGATAACACTTGGGGGGCAGGGCCTTGGCTCATAGGATAACTCCTTTAGGCTTCTATTGGCCAGAAATGATGGCTGATGCCAAAGAATATGTGAAGAAGTGTGATCGCTGTCAGAAGCATGCACCAGTTGTTAGACAACCCCCCGAGATGCTGACCTCTATCAACTCGCCTATTCCCTTTGCCATATGGGGGATGGATATTCTAGGGCCTTTTCCTATGGCCACGGCACAAAGGAAATTTCTGATTGTAGCCATTGATTATTTCACCAAGTGGATCGAAGCCAAACCCTTGGCCAAAATCACAACTAAGCAGGTTGCACAATTCCTGTGGGAAAACATTATGTGCCGATATGGAATTCCCCGTATTCTCGTCACTGACAATGGAACACAATTCAACAATGAGGAATTCAAGAAGTATTGTGAAGAAAATGAAATTGAGTTACGATTCACCTCTGTGGCTCACCTGCAAGCCAATGGGCAAGCAGAGGTAGCAAATCGGATAATCCTGGATGGACTAAAAAAGAGGATCGAGAAGTCAAGAAATAATAGGGTGGATGAGATACTTCCAATATTATGGGCCTATAGGACTACCTGTAGAGTCACGACAGGAGCAACTCCTTTCATGTTGGCATATGGGGCAGAAGCAGTAGTTCCCGTGGAGATATCGCATTCCTCTCCAAGGATTCAGACTTTCAATGCTGTAGAAAATGAGGAAGGGCAGAGGTTAGCCCTGGATCTGATTGATGAAGTGCGAGATGAGGCACATGCAAAGATAGTAGAATATCAGAAAAAGGCTTCATTCTATTACAACCTAAGGGTTAAAGAGAGATGTTTTAAACAAGGAGATCTAGTCTTGAGAAAAATAGAGGCTTCTGGTGTTGGATAGAAAGGAAAGCTTGCCCCGAATTGGGAAGGGCCGTACAGAGTCAAGAGCGTTCAGGGTAGAGGAACCTACAAGCTGGAAACTATGGAAGGTTTTGAAGTCCCGAGGACCTGGCACGCACAAAACCTGAAGGTTTACTACGTGTAAGATAGGTGAAGTACGATTCTCACTTGTCATTGACAAGTAGGTTTAAAAGCACCATGAAGCTTTGCTTGCGTAGGATTTTATATTCCAGTAGAATTTACATTGTCTAGTTATTGTTGATTAGGGTCGAACCCATGCTGTGTAAGGTTTTGAAAAACCAGACTTCATATTAAAGAGCTTGAAATTATTTCAATCCAAGGATGTTTAAGGTTCAAATGCATATTAAGATTGTAAAGTTAAAATAGAAAAAGGCAAGAAAAGCAACGTATAAAACATAACCCCGAAGGGTAACAAGTTCTGATATAAATAAAGTTCAAAAAGAAGATATACAAAAAGCTAGGCCTTGGAAGGCTGAGATTCCTCAGAACCACTATCCGAAGTCTCTTCGGAAGTTTCAGTCGTTTCTTCGGACGTCTCGGTCTTCCCCTCCGAAGTCCCTGTAGAAGTTCCCTCTGCAGGAGATGATGGCTGTTGAGGCGCTGCTTTGGGAGATTCTTCCACCCTGGCCTTCTTAGCGACAGGCTCGAACTCCTCCTCGGAGGAATCTTCCTCCTCTCCATCCTTGATCATGCCAGCAAGCTTTTCAGTAACACCTCCAAGCTCTGGAACCCGCACTGGGCAAGGAAAGGGCGACTGCTCAAGGACCTCGGGAAACTCATCCTGGATGGCCTCCACAGCAGCGTCCCAGCCTTCCTTATAGCTAACAGGATGAAGAAGGGCGTCATGCTCCACCATCAAGTCTTTGAATTCTTGAGTGTCCATCCAGCCATCAAAGGCTTTTTCCTTCTGCGCCTTCAAGATGACATTTTCAGCCCGGGCCGTCTCCAGGTCAGAAGTGGAAGAGGCCAATTGAGCTTCAAGGGCCTCAATTTTTTGGTTGGCCTCCTCCAACTTCTTGTTGGCATCTTCCAGGCCAACCTTCCAAGCCTTGGCTTGGTGAATTGCCCCTTGAAAATGGGCGTTAGCCTGCAAGAGAAAATAGCAAAGGTTTAGAAAAGAAAGAAAAGAGACTTGTAAAAGGCATAAGTAAAGTACGTACCATCGCCAGAGCTTGGGCTCCAAACAGCTCATTCCCCTCCAAGTCCTGTTGAAGGACAAAATCTTGATAATCCACCGGGGAAATGGAATGCTTAGACCATTCCTTGGACAGCGCCATGCTTCCCACAATTGAGTCCTTGCCCCGGATCCCCCAAGCAGGTTGAAAATAGGCACCTGGCCTCTGCTTGGTGCGCAGAACTTGGCTGGGGCCTTCCTCATCTGGCTCCGTTGCCTGAAGAAGGAACTCCGGGAAGCGGTCACCCAGTCGAGGGTCCTTGAAGATCTTCCCGGCCCTCTTCATCCTGGTTGTCTCCAGGTCCTTCGGCTTGGTAGCCTCCTCAATCTTCTCAGCCACTGCAACAAACAAAGTCAGTTGAAAATCAATGAAATAAAAGTGCAGGAAATAAAGGAGATAAGAAAGGGAACTTACTTTTCTTATTAACGGGCGAAAGGCCGCGTTCTACCAGGACGGTCTCCCGGATAAGGTCCCAACAATGGGAAGTGTCGTTGTCTTGCGTAAGGAGGTTGAAACCTCTAGCCTCCTCGTCAGACAAAGTTATGTCATTCGGGCTCCCGTCCACGGCCAGCCCAAAGGATGATCGAAACAGGGAGCCCCAATCTCCACCTTCCCAAATAACAAACAAAAAATCTTTCTTCCACCCCAAGTTGTTGTCAGGGATGGACTTCCCATTCACGATATGGGGGATAGTGGGGCGCTGGTTGATAGAAACCCAACCCGGACTTTTATCAGGGCTGTTTTTGAACTGAAAAATCTTCCTGAAGACAGCAACAGATGTGGGGACGTTGTGCTTGGCGCATTGCGACAGATAGCACAGAATCAACCTCCAGGAATTATGGGGAAGTTGGCAAGGGCTGATGCCCACATCAGCCAGTAGCAAAGGAATGAATGGATGAAAAGGGAGCCTAATACCTGCCCTTAGAGTATCCCTATAGACGCATAGCGCGTCCTTCTTCCACTGACAGGCCCTGTCGGCCGGACCCGCAAGAACCAGCTTAAAAGGCTCCTTGATTTTGAAGCAGCTGCTTAACTTTTCCAGCTCCTTGGGATCCCGTAAAGCACTGATATGATCGTGCGCGTCCAGATGCGCATCAGACGGATACTCGTCCCCTCGAGTTTTGATCATGTCGATTAAGGAAGTATACCTCGATCGAATAGGAAAATCGTTGGACTTTCTAGCCACGTTCATCTTGGCCAAACGGGTCAATCTTTTGTCAGCCATCTGAAAAAAAGTAAGGGGCACGTAAATAGGCTATCTTAAAGTGGCAGACAATGGAAAAATAGACACGAAGAGCAAATGGAGGAATCTTACCTGAAGAAGCGCTCCTAAAAAAGGCTTTGAGCTCTGACTTGTTGTTATTCCTCTGAGAATCTTAGCAGGAAGATGAAGAAGAAAACTAAGAAATGAGAAAGTGAGGAGTAATAGCCTTTCCTCATTCCTTTATATAAGAGGAAAAGGAAGTTGAAGGGACGAAAAGCCCATTGAGGACAAAAGCCCATAGGAAAAAGCCCAGAAAAAAGAATATTCCAAAATATTCCTAGGAATTCTAGAGCATTCTAAACAGGGTGTATTAAGCCCAGATCAATAAAAGAGGCCCAATAAGATTTGGAAAAGCCCAATAATAGAGGCTCAGTAAAATTTAATAAGGCCCAACAAAAAAGGCCAGGCCCAAATCCAATTAGGATTTGGAAAATACAATATCCTAAATTAAAGCTAAATAAAGAAGGCTAGTGGAAGACCAGGAACCAGGTCAAAATCCAGGTCGTGAATCCTGCCCGAAATCTTTCGAGCAGACACCTGAAAATAACGGGTAAAAAAGACCAGAATCCAGGTCGAATTCCAGGTCGTTCCTAGTCGAAATCCTTCGACCAGGAAGCAAGAAAATTAAAGAATTTTCGAACAGGATTCAGGTCGAAATATCGACTAGAATCTAGTCGAAATCCTAGTCGATAGGCTCATGGCAAGTAGCTGGAATAACGGGACTGAATTGAGGTCGAAACTTCGACCAGGAATGAGGTCGAATAAACCAAGCATCTTTCAAAAAAAAAGGGATTAAAAACTCAGGTCGAAGTTCGACTAGGATCCTGGTCGAATTCCAGGTCGTGAATCCTAGTCGAAATCCTTCGACCAGGAAGCAAGAAAATCAAAGAATTTTCGAACAGGATTCAGGTCGAAATATCGACTAGAATCCTAGTCGAAATCCTAGTCGATAGGCTCATGGCAAGAAGCTAAAAAAAAAAAGAGGTGGAATTTTCGACCTAGATCCAGGTCGAATTTTCGACTAGGATCCTGGTCGAATTCCAGGTCCTAGATCCAGGTCGAAATTTCGACTAGGATCCTGGTCGAATTCCAGGTCGTGGATCCTAGTCGAATTCTTTCGACCAGGATGGCAATGATGACCCCTATTTTCGACTAGGATCCAGGTCGAAATTTCGACTAGGATCCTGGTCGAAAAAGGGCTGGAAATCTGAAAAATAGGGAAAATCCCAGAAAATTAGGGAAAATCCCATAAAATTAGGGAAAAATCTCAGAAAATTAGGGAAAATTCCAGAAAATTAGGGAAAAATCCTAGAAAATTAGGGAAAAATTCCAGAAAATTAGGAAAAATCCCAGAAAATTAGGGAAAAATCCAGAAAATAAGGAAAAAATCCCGGAAATAAGGGAAAAATTCCTGGAAATTAAGATAATTCCTGAATAAAAGGAAAAATTCATTGTAAATGTGTAGATCGCTCCACACTTTAAGGAAAAACGAAAGCCTGTAAGGGAACGAATAGACTTAACTTCTGCGAAACCTAATCAATGTTTCCCAAAAGTTGGGGGGCAAATGATAGGGATAAATAAATTATGCTTATATAATTAAATACTGCATTAATTGTACAAGTTGTGAGCTGCTAGGCCCAATAAAAAGATATATGATACTCAGACCAGAAAGGTTAAGCCTGATGGACCAGATCAGGCCTGATGGAATAAAAAAGGCCCAAAAGCCCTGATTATTAATTAATTTCGTAATTAATTAATAAGGGACAAATCAGATATTGAAAAGAGTCCCGATAAGGATATAAATCCTTGGAGATTAGCCTCAAGGGGACCTAAAAGGATAAGGAATCAGTTTCCTACTATCTAGGACTCCAAAGTCCATTCTAATTATGAGACTTGCCCACCAAGTCTCCTATACCAAGTCCAATTCAAGGACTCCCAACATCTATATAAGGGGTCTCACCCCCACCAATCAGAACTATGTTTTTTGGCTTGATTCTCTAATTCACAGAGATATGTAGGCATCTCGTAAAGGCAGATTGAGTCACGAAACACGAGAGCAGCCATAGAAGGCCTTGAGCTCCCGAATCTTAATATTAAATACAGCAAGTAATAATCTTAGTTTTTTATCCACAACATATCTGTTAATCTTAATTCACACTCAACTCGAACTCAGAATTAGTATACTTAGGGTCTTTCCTATCTTATATGGCATGTCACTCCTATCTTACTTCCACCTATTCTTATTTTAGGGACCAATAACATGTAGCTCTGATACCAACTTGTAACATCCCCAAATCCCAGGGTCTGCATTGGGTGTACCAAACAAATTTAAATAATATAAAATTGTATATTAAAATAAATATATAGATAAGCCCTCAATTCTGGATCATTTACAGGTTATGGTATGAAACAAGAATCTAACCGTCTAAAATTTATAACAACTAAATACAATTTTATTACCTCTTTACTAACTTCCTCGACTTATTCACCCTGTTATTTCCAACTTCTTGCAGCTGGGATCTTCCGAATTTTCGCCGTCTATTAAGAGTTATTCACATTTATCCCCATTTGATACTGAAAAAATAAGAATTCACAACGCAAGAGTGAGCCACTAATGCCCAACAAGTATTATAGTAGGTCTTCAGGTATCAATATTAAAAGAAATTCCTGGACACAATCTTTAAATAATTTTGTAAGCATCCTGATTTATTTGAAGTAGTTGAGTGAATAAAACTTTGGCCTATATTAGCCCTCAATCATAAATTAAAACAACGAGCAAGTTACAGAATCATTTCTTGAATCATATCTTATCTAGTTTTGTAATCATAAAACTTTTCAAGAAGGGATGCCATTAATGG
Source organism: Apium graveolens (assembly GCF_009905375.1). NCBI lineage: Eukaryota > Viridiplantae > Streptophyta > Magnoliopsida > Apiales > Apiaceae > Apium > Apium graveolens. Next base: position 93,345,294 of record NC_133651.1, read on the forward strand.
CGATCAACAATAAATTAGACTGGACGCTAGAATCAACACAGTACTATAACCTCCTGATCAGTCAGGTATAGTACGGACCTATGCCCATCTGTATAGACCCACATATATCAAGGTACCTAGGCTCATTTCTGGCCTCCGTAAATAAAGGGACCAGCCATCTCTGGCCCTTAGGGTCCAGTCCATCCCTGGCCCTCATCGGAACCATCCATCCCGTAGAGTATTTTGATGTTAAAACATTTTGATTTCAAAACATCATAATTCAGGGTTCACAAATAACCCAAAACAATAGGTATTTGCTAAATTTTTCACAAATAATATTAAGGAATGGGAGCAAAAGGTACTTGCATAATTAAAAGTAATTGCAGTGAAATAAAAAAACATTTAACTATTCTGAATTTAAAATAAGTGAAGAAATGCTTGCAATATATCACAAAAAAGTTCGTGAATACTTGCCTCAGTTGATAACTCTCTGATCTTTAACTATCTGCCATATGACTTAGTTCTGGTATATATGTGTTTCCATCGACAGGCTATTTATCCATTCTTGTCAATTACCATTCTATATTTATCTTATCTTTCTATTTACTCGTCTCATGTATTTCATATAGTTCAAAGCATCCAAAGCCAGAAAGAATGACTTAAGAGTAAAACTTGTCTATATGAAATACATGAGACGAGTAAATACAGAGATAAAATAAATATAGAATGGTGATTGACAAGAAGGGACAAATAGCCTGTTGATTGAAACACAGATATAGCAGACTGAGTTATATGGCATATAGTTAAAGATCAGAGAGTTATCAATTGAGGCAAGTATTCTCAAACTTTCTTATGATATATTGCAAGTATTTCTTCACCTATTCTAAAGTCAGAATTGTTAAATGTTTTTTTTATTTCGTTGCAATTACTCTTAAATATGCAAGTACCTTTTGTCCCTATTCTTTAATATTATTTATGATCTCTGGAGCAAATACCTATTGTTCTGGGGTATTTGCGAACCCTGAATTATGATGTTTTGAAATCAAAATGATTTAACATTAAAATACTTTACACACTAGATGGTTACGATGGGGACCAGGGATGGCTGGACCCTAAGGGCCAGAGATGGATGGACCCCTTATTTACGGAGGCCATAAATGAGCCTGGGTACCTTGATATATGTGGGTCTATGCAGATGGGCATAGGTCCGTACTATACCTAACTTGACTGATTAGCAGGTTATAATACTGTGTTGATTCTAGTGTCCAGTCTAATTTATTGTTGATCGCCATTAACGTCATCGCTTCTTGAAAAGTTTTATGATTACAAAAAAAAAAAAAAAAAAAAAATGAATCAGTAAATTGCTCGTTGTTTTAATTTATGATTGAGGGCCAATATAGGCCAAAGTTTTATTAACTCAACTACTTCAAATAAATTAAGATGTTTATGAAATTGTTTAAAGATTGTGTCCAGGAATTTCTTTTAATGTTGATACCTGGAAACCTATTATGATACTTGTTGGACATTTTTGGCTCACTCTTGCGTTGTGAATTCTTATTTTTTTCAGTATCAAATGGGGATAAAAGTGAATAGCTTTTAATTGACGGCAAAAATTTGAAAGATCCCAGTTGCAATAAGTTGGAAATGATAAGGTGAATAAGACGAGGAAGTTAGTAAAGAGGTAATAAAATTGTATTTAGTTGTTATAAATTTTAGAAGGTTAGATTCTTGTTTCATACCATTACCTATAAACGATCCAGAATTGAGGGGTTATCTGTATATTTATTTTAATATACAATTTTATATTATTTAAAGTTGTTTGGTGACACCCAATCCTGACCCCGGAATTTGGGGATGTTACAAGTTGGTATCAGAGTAATGAAAGAAATTTATACTTATTCGAGAATAGAGAAATATATATGTTATCGTGTTATAGAAAAGAATGATACAATTGCTCGCCATGTTCATCCCTTTAATAGTTCGACCATAGTCGCGTTCTTACAAAATTTACAGTCATAGCTTCTAATTTCGTCTATGCCGCATAGAAAAATCATCGATCGTGCAACACCTCGACTCTGTCGATTGGAATATTATTCTTCTTCAATCGTCTAAAAGATTTCCTCCGTTCTCTTCAATCATCCTTGGGCTTTGTTTAGGTCAAGAAAACCTTTTTAAGCTTTAATAATTTCATAAATTGGGTAAAAAATGTTTTCGCACGTTCATTCAATTATTAATACTATTAAACAAGGTTTGCACTCTTCTTCTGAGAAAATTTCAAACTTCTCCGTGTTAGCGGGTCTACTTGGCCTTCTAAACTAACAATACAAAATCTAGATCCATTATTCTTCCACCTATCTTAACCATATCCTATCTTACTAATCCATATCGGATCTATTAATCTTAATTCACACTCAACTCGAACTCAAAATGAGTATACTTAGGGTCTTTCCTATATTATATGGCATGTCACCCCTATCTTACTTCCACCTATTCTTATTTCAGGGACCAATAACTTGTAGCTCTGATACCAACTTGTAACATCCCCAAATCCAGGGGTCAGGATTGGATGTCACCAAACAACTTTAAACAATATAAAATTATATATTAAAATAAATATACAGATAACCCCTTAATTCTGGATCGTTTACAGGTAATGGTATGAAACAAGAATCTAACCTTCTAAAATTTATAAAAACTAAATCCAATTTTATTACCTCTTTACTAACTTCCTCGTCTTATTCACCTTATTATTTCCAACTTATTGCAGCTGGGATCTTTCCAATTTTTGCCGTCTATTAAAAGCTATTCACTTTTAATTCCATTTGATACTAAAAAAAATAAGAATTCACAATGCAAGAGTGAGCCAAAAATGCCCAACAAGTATCTTAATATGTTTCCAGGTATCAACATTAAAAGAAATTCCTGGACACAATCTTTAAACAATTTCATAAGCATCTTAATTTATTTGAAGTAGTTGAGTCAATAAAACTTTGGCCTATATTGGCCTTCAATCATAAATTAAAACAACGAGCAATTTACTGATTCATTTCTTGAATCATATCTTTGTCCGGTTTTATAATCATAAAAAATTTCAAGAAGGGATGCCGTTAATGGTGATCAACAATAAATTAGACTGGACGCTAGAATCAACACAATACTAAAACCTGCTAATCAGTCAGGTATAGTACGGACCTATGCCCATCTGTATAGACCCATGTATATCAAGGTACCCAGGCTCATTTCTGGCTTCCGTAAAAAAAGGGTCCAGCCCTCTATGGCCCTTAGTGTAATATCTGGGATATGACGTGTAATTATTTTTATCAATAAATAAATATTATGTGATTATTATATAAATATTTGGTGAATTATCTGTTAAGTGGTATTTGTGTTTGGATGTGTAAATATGATAAAATTTGAGTATTTTAATTTTTATATGTCCAAAATAAAGTATAAATAATTGTAATATTTTTTATTAATTTTTACATTTTTAAATGATTTTATAAATGATTTATAGATTTAATATATTATTTTTCTAAGTAATTATAAACTATTTTGTATAATCGGGAACCAACCGACATCAACCGTTTTTACATTTTTACAACCCGGAAGTCTCGGGAAAACTCCTTTCTAACCAAATTTGAATATTCCGAGCATTTTCCGTGTTTTAACTTTTTCGATCCGGAGTACGGTTTGACCCGTGCGGGTCCCGGCGCAAAATTTTCGATACAATATTCGTTTCGGTAAATCGATAAAACCCGTACTTTCGAGAAACTGGATCTTTTAATTTAAACTATTGTATTATCTTCTTGTAATACGTGTAACCAAAGCACTGAGACCAAGTCTGTATTTACAAAATGTATAGATTTGGATAATTATCCTAAAATTGGTACCGATTTAGATCTGTTTTATCAAATAAACGTTATATTTTATATCCGATATGATCCAATAGGGTACCAATATTCCGTAAATATAAATAGTCAATACAGTATTGTATTTTGTAGAGATAAACATTATTATATAGTAAAAATAGATAACTATCCAGAGAAACGAATCGTGTTCTTCGTGTCCTTCGCAATCAAACGAGAATTTGAAGACGTTATTGGAATCCGATGGAGGCATATGAATAGGCAAAACAAAGCTCTCAACGAGACGATCGTATCCATATAAAATCTTCGAATAAGGGTAAGTGACTCATAGGAAAAGAAAGTAGGTGATTAGAAAAATGGTTGTTGAATAGAATCATTAGACAAGTACTAGTGAAGTTGGAACCAATTATGATAAGTCAAGTACTTCTGAACCTTTCTCGAGATATATTGCAAATATTTCTAAACTCTCTTGTGACATATTGTTAGTGTTCAAAATACTTCTGCTTTATATTGTAAGTACTTTGAATCATTTAGCCTTGAACCCTATTCACATCATTTGATCTTTGAGCTAAAATCCTTATACTTTGTAAACCATCCATTGTTGATTTACCAGATACTAAATCATACAAATACGATAATACTCCACAAATACATATCCACCATACACCAAATACTGGAACATAATTGCTTGAACATACAGAAACTTTATACTCAAGCATACCTTGTAACACCAAAGAACTAAACCCTCTGAAATCATGGTTCATCTAATACCTGATTCTCCTACAGGATGGAAGCCATTCCTCATATATACCTTGATATACCCTTGTGATACTCATGAATTGCATTACCCTTTTATACAAATGTTTTATCACTGTTGATTATGATCTTGTTTTAGTGAATATATTGTTTATCATACTGAACTATTTTAGAATTGGATAATTTCTTTATGTGGACCAGATTTGTGGTCGAATTAGGCCAATGTGTGCCTTTGGATCCTGTTTATAGAGCAGAGATATGAGCCTTGCTCGGGGATAGTGCGTGACTGATCAGCAGCCTAACCTTGGTTTTAAAAATTTAAAATGAATATCCAATTTTAATGATTGTTTAACATGAAACTTGATTCTTCTGAATCATCTCAGTTGATCATTGTTTAACCTCGGTTATTGTTATTATGACTTGCTGAGCTAGTTAGCTCACTCTTGCGAATCTGTTTATGTATTCTACAGTTAAAAATGGAAATGATTGATAGTAAGGTTTCCCAGTCCAATCTGCGAGCTATGATTCCAGGACGAGTTGGATTGAGCCAACAGAAGCTTTAAATTATAGATAAGATATGCAAGCTTCGAAGAATAATTTCATTATCAATTGTAAGTTGAACTAGTTGGGATTTGGTACGATGTAATAAAAGTTATGGTTGTGGCTTTTTTTCATACTTTAACCTGTTGTAATCCATGATTGTGTAAAGAAGGGTCTTTGCCTATAATATTTCATATACAGGTTCATATATTTTGTGTGTGTGTTGTGGACCCCAAACTTCTGACCCGGATTTGGAGGGCGTCACAGGTTGGTATCAGAGCTACAGGTTATAAGTCAGTGAAATAAGCCTAGATTGTCGGGAATGGGTAGGGATTTAGGATTAGGAATAGTAAATAGAAAAATAGGATGTTGTGAGGTTGAGTGCGACTGTATAGTAAGTTTTGGTACGATTCATGTTGCGATTCGAGATTCTTATCTTGCAATGTGATTTCCTGGTAACGATAATGGCAAATCCTATTTTCCCTATATCATCTGATCATTCAGAGCCTTCTGTTCGAGGACCGTTATCTTCACCCAAATTTGATCGACACCTTGTTTTTCCACCAGTATTAACTATATTACCTCCTGTTGTGATAGTTGTACCTCTTCAGGCTATTCTACGCTATTCTACTACCCCCTGATGAGAGACCACCTATTCAAGAACCTCCATCTGCTTATTCTTGTTCTACTGGACATTTAGCTGTATATGTATCTTTTCAGTTTACTCTACACCCTGTTCTATACCCTCAGTTTAAAACCTGTCATATGGAGCAACAGTATCTACGAGGATGGATTCGAGAGCTACAGTGAATAGACCTTTATGTGATTAGGTACCTTGTTATGGTTAAGGAGAACAACAACCAACTCATATAGTAAAGACGACCCGATGTGTAATCTTCAAAAATTTTAAACGCCTTTTCGAAAAAGGTTTTCTTAACAAAATTTCCAAGAGCCTTTTTTAACGAAATAGGTTTTAAACATTGGTTGTCAAGTTACTACTTGAGGACCCAGATTACCTGGAAGGATACTTGTTCCAGACTTAGTATTGTTAATTCAGAGGGCTAAATAGCCCTCAATTACGAAGAAGTTTTGATTATTCCTAAATGAAGAGTGCAAATCTTGTTTGATAAGATTAACAACAGAATCAACGTAGGGAGAAACTATTCATCCAATTTCTGAGACCATTAGAGTTTAAAGAAGTCTGAGCATAATCGAAGAAGGATGAGCAAATTTCCAGACTTTTCTAAAAGAAGAACCTTATTAACAAAAGAATCGATATGTTGAATGATCAGTGGTTATTCTAAGTTGCATAGATGAAACTTGAAGTTATCCTGTAAGAACACAATTATGATCGAATTGTTAAAGTATTATACGTGCAGGTATGACACTAAAGGCACAAGATTTAATAAGTAAGAATCTATCATAGTGCTTAATTTACGAAGGTATTTCAATGGATTTTCTGAAGTTATTATATGAAACAAATGGGATCTGATCGAACAAGCTCGGAAGATGTATACAAGTAAAATGTGGATGGTGACCAATGGTATCATTCTTTTCTACAATACTACGGCGTATGTTTTTTTGATTCCTGAATATGTATAAACTTCTTTCATTAATAAAATTCGGTATGGTGATAAGAAAAAAGAGAATATTGCAGTCCTTTCAAATTTAATTTTCCCCTCAAGTTTTGTTTTCTGATTGGGACAAGCAGTGTTATGGTGAGATGCTTTATCGGAATGACGGAGAGTCGGGTGGGACGCCACCTAATCATGTGATGTATGCCATATGGTATGAAAGACTGGCCATCTTAAGTACCAATGTGGTTGTCTCATTCACATTCAAATCATTACTTCTTCTTTCTTTTCAACCCTAAGTTTATTAAATTATGGATCCTTCTAGTGGCTTTGGTGCACTGTTGTTCTTTATAAAAGTTTTCCAAACAAAAATCAACCTATCATGAATCAAGCGAGCAAAATTCCAGCTACCTCTCACGCATGGAAAGAAAACCAGGGCATATGGCGAGGATTGTAAATCACCAACCCCAGTCAGGGATGCGTGAAGAATCAAGGGAATCTACTCTGATAATGAATACGTCTCCAAGGATGAGAGTTTACGATATGTCTGTGAAATACATTATTCAGAATACGGATGTGATGGCAGGAATGATTATTTTGAATACCTTATGTGTTAAAGTATTGGTAGATGTGGGAGCAACTTGATCGTTTATTTCTCAAGGTTTTGTTGATAAGTTGAATTACCCTGTTGAATTGTTAAATGAGATCATGACTATAAAACTAGCAAATCAAGAACATATAATTATTAAATAAGAGAGTACCAATGGTGAAATTGAGATTTCTGGCAATAAGTTTGTGATGATTTGATATCATTTAAGATGGGAGAATTTGACATTATTCTAGGAAATGGACTAACTATGTAAGTGTGATGCTCAGATAGACCATCGTGATAAGAAGATAATTTCAAGGACGCTGGATAAGGAAGTGGTGACGTTTAGAGGTCGAAGGCAAGTAAAGAAGTTTTTAACCATGATTCAAGTAAAAGGTTACGGTGGCAAAAGATGTGAGCACTTTGTTGATTATGTGATAAATAGAAGTCAGGAGCCAGCAAAACTTGAAGATTCCTAATAATCAATGAATTCTTAGTCATGTTTCGAGGTAAGTTACCAGGACCCCCTCCAAATAGAGAAATTGAGTATATGATTGACTTAGCACCTAGGACAGACCATTATCCAAGGCCCCGTCTAGAACGGCGCTAGTTGAAATAAAGGAGTTAGCAAAGCAATTGTAAGAGTTATTAGAAGGAGTGATTAGATATAATGTACCCCATGAGGTGTACCGATATTATTTGTTAATAAGAAAGGTGGAAGCATGAGATTATGTGTCGACTAGCCGAAGCTCAACAAGTTTCCTATCAAGAGCAAGTATCTGTTACCCTGAATTAATGATTTATCTAATCAGTTGAAGAAAGCAAAGTATTTTCTAGGATGGATTTAAGATTTGGGTATTATCAATTGAAGATTGAACTTGAGGACGTGCTAAAGGCAGCTTTCAGAACTAAGTACGGTATTATGAAATTCTAGTAGTGTCATTTGGATTGACCAATATACCAACAATGTTTACACTTGATGGACGATATCTTTAAGGACTATATGGATAAGTTGTATCTGTGCTTATAAATGATATTTTGATTTACTCGAAGTCAATGAAGGACCATGCAAAGTATTTAAGGATATGTTTGTGATAGGGATAAATAAATCCAGATTGTGTAATTAAATATTACATTAATTATACATAATTTGGGCTGCTAGACCCAATAAGGAGATGTAAGACATTCAGACCAAAAAGGTTAACACAGTGATCAGGCCAGATGGACCAGATCAGGCCTGAAGGAACAAAGAAGGCCCAAAAACCCTGAATATTAATTAATAAGGGAAAAATCAGCTATTGAGAAGAGTCCCGATAAGGATATAAATCCTTGCAGATTAGCCTCAAAGGGACCTAAAAGGATAAGGAATCAGTTTCCTACTATTTAGGACTCCAAAGTCCATTCTAATTCTGCAACTTGGCTACCAAGTCTCCTATACCAAGTCCAATTCAAGGACTCCCACATCTATATAAGGGGCCTCGCCCTATAGACCAGAACTACATTTTTTGGCTTGATTCTCTAATTCACAGAGATACGCAGACATCTCGTAAAGGCAGAGTTAAGCTACGAAACACGAGAGCAACCATTAAAGGCCTTGAGCTCACGTTCCTTAGTAATAAATACAGCAATTATATATATTAGTTTTTAATCCATAACATTTGGCGCCGTCTGTGGGAAAGTCAACAATAACCATGGCGAGAACACGGAAAACAGTTAGAGCCCTTGGAGGAGGAACACCAACAGGGATAACCCAAGTGATTTCTTCAACTGTGGATGTGCCTCCTCACTCAACCTATGCAACCACGCAAGGAGAAGCCCAGATAGGGGCAACTGAACCTCTGCAACAAGGGACAATTCCCTCGGCAACTCAAGGTACGAATCCTCAAGTTCAATAAGTACATGCACCTGTGAATTCTCGACCCGTCGGGTATGAATATTCAACTGTTGTTACTACTAACCCCCCTTATGGGATGCCCCTTTACCCCGATGTTGGAGGAAGCGGACATGCTGAGCGGAGTGAAGCACGAGGGTGATCGCCCCCATACATACGGGGTTTGGCTCCTATCCCTGAGGATCAGGAATTTTCTAGTCCTTACACTGAGAGAGACTCCGAATCTTCGGATGATGAAGTGGCCCCAAGAAGGAGGCGTGCTGGCAAAGAGCCAATGGCTGATGGAAGCCAACGTCCTCAAAGCACCCAAGGGACGAATCCCCAAGAAGTGCAGGAAAGGATTAGGGCTCATGAGGCTGAGATTCAAAGGCTGAGGCGCGACTTGGAGGCGCACCAGACCACCAGACCCCAAGCACCTCTTAGGGGGAGAAATCCTCCCCCTGTCATAGACCTGGATGGTCCAGTGCAGAGAAGGGCTGTTGTCCCAAGGGCTGATCCAAGCAATCTTCTTCCCCTTGGAGATCCTGATGATCCTACTCCACCCTTCACTGAAGGAATAATGAATACCCATATCTCAAGGAAGTTCAAAGTGCCAACTATCAAAGCTTATGATGGCACGGGAGATCCCGCTAATCATGTTAGAACATTCTCTAATGCACTGCTGTTGCAGCCCGTGAATGATGCTAGTAAGTGTCGGGCCTTTCCTCAAACCCTGTAAGGTATGGCTCAAAGGTGGTATAGTCGCTTGCCCCCAAATTCTATTGGGTCGTTCAGAGAATTAAGTCAGGCTTTTATTAAGCAATTCATCAGCGGGAGAGTTCATGAGAAAAGTTCAGCATCTCTTATGAGCATTGTGCAGGGAACAAAGGAATCCTTGATAGACTATCTGAATCATTTCACAAAGGAAACTTTAAAAGTCCCAGACCTTGATGATAAGTAGCCATGATAGCACTGCCACAAGGAACTAGGGATGAGTTTTTCAAGATGTCCTTGGCCAAACGCCCCCCTGAAAGTATATTGCAGCTCCAGGATAGGGCAGGGAAGTATATCAAAGTCGAAGAAAGCATGAGGAAGACCGTAGTAAGTAATGAGCCCGCTGGAGGCAAGAAACGGAAAACTGATCTGGAGTATATCGCTAAGGACAAGTATCCTAGAACTGAGCAAAACCCTGATTCAACCCTCAAGAAGGGAGGACCTGGGCAAAAGTTCACCGAGCACGCTAAGTTGAATGCTCCTAGAAACCAGATCTTGATGGAAATTGAGAAAGATCGATATATTCGTTGGCCTAAGCCCCTGAAGGCTGATCCTGCCAAGCTAGACAAGAGCAAGTATTGCAGATTTCACAAAGATGTTGGTCATGACACCGATGAGTGTAGGCAGCTGAAAGATGAAATTGGGTTCCTCATTCGAAAAGGAAGATTGAACAAATACACTGGAGAAGGAGGGGATAGAAATAACAATGGAAGAAAAACCTTTGAAGATCGTAGGAGGGACCAAGACGATCAGGGGCGGAATCCCCAACCTAGAGGACCGGTTATAAACACAATTTATGGAGGGCCACGACCTCGAGGGCCTGTGATAAACACAATCTTTGGAGGACCAACTGCTGCTGGATTATCCAAAAACTCTAGAAAAGAATATACTAGAGAGGTTATGCATATTGTTGGAGAAGCCCCGAAAAGGGCCAGGACAGAAGTAATATTGGCTTTTGATGATTCTGACTTAGAGGGTGTGAAATTTCCTCATAACAACCCGCTGGTCATAACACCGATAATAGGAAATAGCCCGATCAAGAGGGTCCTGGTGGATAATGGTTCTTCAGTGGATATTTTACTCCATGACGCCTTTCTAAGGATGGGGTATAACGACTCCCAATTGACCCCAACCGACATGCCAATATATGGATTTGCTGGAGTGGAATGTCCTATGGAAGGGATAATCAAATTGCCAACCACCATAGGTCAAGAACCAAGGCAGGCAACACAGATGTTGGACTTTGTGGTGGTAAAAGCTAGTTCAACTTATAATGCTATCATGGGAAGAACAAGGATACATGCCTTCAAGGAAATCCCTTCTTCCTACCATTAAGTTATGAAGTTTCCCACCCGGAACGGGATTGGAGAAGAGAGAGGAGATCAAAAAATGGCAAGAAGCTGTTATGTAGCCTCTCTGAGGGCAGATGGAGTTGGGGGGCAGGTTCTTCCTATTGAAGATATGGATGTCCGAGAAAATGATGAGAAGAGAGGAAAGCCAGCAGAAGACTTGGTGTCAATTCCTTTAGACCCCAAGAATCCTGAGAGGATGACTTTCATTGGAGCCACGTTAGAGGAGCCCCTTAGAGGGAAGTTGGTGAGATTTTTACAAGAAAATAGTGATGTGTTTGCATGGTCAGCAGCTGATATGCCATGCATAGACCCGGAACTGATTACTCACAAGCTGAATATGGACCCAAACCGGAAGACGGTAAAACAAAAGAAAAGAAGTTTTGCTCCATAAAGGCAAGAAGCTATAAAACAAGAAGTGGAGAAGCTCTTGGAGGCTGGTTTCATTGAGGAGATTCAATTTCCAGAGTGGTTAGCAAACCCTGTAATGGTAAAGAAGGCTAATGGAAAATGGAGGATGTGTGTGGACTTCACTGATCTAAATGATGCCTGTCCTAAGGACTATTTTCCGTTACCAAGAATTGATACTTTGATTGACGCCACTGCTGGGCATGAGATGCTGAGCTTCATAGATGGATTTAGCGGATATAATCAGATCAAAATGCACAAGGACGACATTCCAAAGGTATCATTCATCACTGACTTTGGTGTTTATTGTTATCTTGTTATGGCGTTTGGTCTCAATAACGCAGGAGCCACCTATCAAAGGTTGGTAAACAAAATTTTTAAGGATCTTATTGGTAAGACTATGGAAGTCTATGTTGATGACATGTTAGTCAAGAGTCTAGTAAAGACTGATCATATATCCCATTTAAGGGAAGCTTTTGAGGTCCTGAGGTACCACAAAATGATGTTAAATCCTACAAAATGTGCATTCGGAGTAGGATCTGGAAAATTTTTGGGATTGTTGGTCTCCAAGAGAGGGATCGAGGCTAACCCCGATAAAATAAAGGCAATCCTGGACATGGAACCACCAAAAACTATCAAGGATGTTCAGAAGCTCACAGGAAGGGTTGCTGCGCTGGGACGATTTATCTCCAAGTCAGGAGACAAGTGCCTGTCATTCTTCAAGTCACTAAAAAACATTAAGGACTTTGTATGGAGTGAGGAAAACCAGAAGGCTTTCGAAGAATTGAAGAAATATATAACGCAAGCCCCGTTGTTGGCCAAGCCAGTTTTGAATGAAGTTTTATTCTTGTACTAGGCTGTTTTAGAGAGTGCCTTAAGCGCTGTATTGGTTAAGGAGGAACTGAAAGTCCAGAAACCCGTATACTATGTCAGCAAAATTTTGCATGGAGCTGAGTTGAATTATTCAACTATTGAGAAATTTGCTCTGGCCTTGGTAATGGCTTCGAGAAAGTTAAGACCTTACTTTCAGGCTCATCAGATTGAGGTGCTAACGAATCTGCCCCTGAGAAATATCATTCACAGTCCCAAGGCTAGTGGGAGATTGATCAAGTGGGCAATAGAGCTGGGATAGTTCGACCTTAAGTATAAGCCACGAACGACAATAAAAGCCCAGGCATTAGCTGACTTCATGGTGGAATGTACCATACCCAACCAAGAAGTCGGGGGGCAGAAAGATAACATACCTCAAGACAAAGAAGTGGATAAGGGGGATAAAGAGAAGGTTAATAAGAAGAAAGAATACTGGGTTCTCTATTTTGATGGAGCATCAAAAACGAATTCAAGTGGAGCAGGTCTGGTTTTACAAAGCCCTGATGGGTTCTTAATTGAGTATGCCATGAAGCTAGACTTCCCAACCATAAACAATGAGGCAGAATATGAAGCTCTGATAGCTGGTCTTGGCTTAGCAGGGACACTTAGAGTAAAGAACTTAAAAGTCTGTGGAGACTCGAAGTTGGTCATATTCCAGGTGAAGGGAGAGTTTGAGGCAAGAGATGGTACAATGTCTAAGTATGTCTGCCTAGTAAGGGCTGTGATGACCCAATTTGATGAATGCCATGTTGAGCACATTCCAAGAGAGGAAAATGCTAAGGTAGATGCGTTGTCAAAATTTACTTCGTCTGAGATGGAAGAAAGCTCTGGGAGTGTATACTATCGCGTTTTGAAAACACGGAGCATTGATGTTAAGCTTGTAGAACCTATAGGGCTGTGGACGTCATGGATTGATCCCATTAAGGCTCACATTCAAACCGGCTGGTTACCTGTAATAACCCTGTTAGGTCACACACACACACTGTAGAAGGGGTGAATACAGTGTATAGTACACTCAAATCGAACTTAAAGAACTTGAGTAACATAAAACAAACTTTATTGAAACAATAAACTCTGTTACAATATAAAACTGTTACCTCTCAGTGATGAACAAATATCACGAGAGCTGCTAGGGTTATATATATTAATAAATTCGATAATGATAACACTTATAGTGTAAAGCCTATGCCTGTGTTTATATATTACACAGTTACAAGATAATCGCTAATTGATATGGAATATAATTCTGCTTCCTAAAATATATCAATCAGATATCTTCTATTCCAAGTATTCCATTCTTCATGGAATTCCTTCTTCATGCATATCTCTTCTTATGTTTTATCTCTATCTTCTTTCCTTTAATCAGCTACTGTCCTTATCTGATCGTCCTTCAGCACTTAAGTTCTGATATCTATCTTCTGATGATTATCTCCTGATAATATAAGTACTGATATCCTTAAGTCCTGACTTCCAGTATAAGCACTGATCAACAGTTAAGTATTGATCTATCCTGTTCACACAAGATCTGAAAGCTAAACATAAGACATATTAGCCATGACATTATCAAATATATCTAACAATCTCCCCCAACTTGTAAATTAACAAAATATACAAGTTAAACAGATATTTGATGATGTCAAAAACATTAAGTACAAATGCATGAGAAATAGACTAGATAACTACAACTTACAGTCCTTAAAGTTTTACCAATTTCAACTTCTGATAACAACTTCAATCTGCATAAATATCAGAATTTAAGCAGTTGTAGATATTCGACTTGACTTCATCAACTTCTGATCTCTCTGATGTCAGGAGTTGTTCTGAGATAGTTCTTCAACAAACATTTCTCAGCATATCTTAGTTCATCAATCATTCTCCTTTTAACACCTTTAAGCTCTGCAGTATCTTCACCAGTTTGAAAGATTGCAGCTCTGAGATCATTAATCTTTGCTTTCCTTAACTCCTGGTCTAGTCTTATGACATAAGCTTTGTCAGATTCAAGATTGAATTCAAGTCCCTTAATACCAAGATACGTTCTGATCTGTGCAGTATTAGGCTTCATATCAACAGTATCCCCATTGTGATCTCTGTACTTTGGAACATATCTGCTGTCAGACTTAACAGAATAAAGCCTTTTCTGTCTCTGAATATGTTCTTTTAAGTAGTTTGCAGCAGTCTCTGTTATTCTGTCATCCACTTGAAGTAAGAAAAGTACATGCTCCAATTCTTCAAAATACTTCAAAGGAATGGCATTTTGTCTTATATGATAAACCCTACCATCTGTCATGAAATACAACATGATGTATTCTTTCAAGTAGGTATGGTAAACCATCTGTACAGATTCTAGTTGATTCAATCTCTCAGGAGTTGCTCCAATACCTGGTTCACTCAAGGAAGTTGGATCATCGGTAGTGTTGTGTACTCTTCTTTCATCAGCACTTCCCAATCCAGTTTTATCTCTAGCTTCCTTTCCAGTAACTACTCTTGCTTCAAAACCACTTGGAGTAGTCTTCAAAGATTGAGTCTGTTTTGCTTTAGTGAATCCTAGTAGGAGTGTTTTAGATCTATTTTCTGATATCAAGTTAACTTGAGCACTGTCAGAGGTTACTTGCTTCTTCTGAATGTCAGAACTTACATTTTCTTGACTCTGAACAACTTGAGCCATGTCAGAGGTTGTTTTAAGAACTTTTCTTGAAGTCAGAGCAAGATCATCTTTTCCATCAGTAATTTCTTCTTTCTCAGGAGATACATAAGGCTTGATAGGTTCACCAACCTTTTCTTTACCCTTGGATCTTGGATCTATCTGTGGTTGTGATCTAGTCAAAGTTTCTTCAGTATGTATCCTTTCTTTGATCACAATGCCTTTAGGTTTTGGAAGTAACTTTTTACCAGAAGCTTCAGATTTAGATGTGACTTTCTCTGATTTAAGTCTGGCTTCTTCTTTCTTTAAACTTTCCAAGTCCATCCCTGGATTTTCTTGAAGAAATAACTGTCTTGACATTTCCTCATCAAGATCTAGAAGTTCATCAGAACTTATCCTTTTACCAGCAGCAGAACTTATTCTTTTCCCAGTATCAGAACTTGTTCTGTGACTATCTTGTCTTGATGTAAACCTTCTACCTTGACTATGACCACTACCCATTCCAGAGTTTCCTTGGTCATCTTTTCCATCATCTTTTCCTTGCAGTGTCTTGTTGGTTTTGCATTTGGACTTAATTACCTTCTCCCCCTTTTTGGCATCAGCAGGTTATAAAAGAGAGATAAGTAGTTCCACTGAGGTCTGGATTTCAGTAAGTTGCGATTGCTGAGAAGCTTGGTTTGTCAGAATTTGATCAATCTGAGCTTGTTGCTTCTCTTGAGTTTTCTCAATATAAGCAACTCTGTCAATGGTAGGTTGGAAGAACTTTTTCTTATCAATTTTCCAAACTTGTTCCTGTTTGATAAAGTTCTCCTGAATCTTGTGTAGCTATGCATGAGTGTTAGAATGAAGACCTTGTAAATGTTTAGTACTCAATGCAGTGACTCTAAGCTGGGTTTTAAAATCATCAGAATGTAACATTTCATCAGCTTTAGTCAAGTGCTCAGCAAGATGTAAAGCATTTGGAACACAGGAAACTAAGTTCCATTCCTTAGTCCACTCCTGACCTGCAGGAGTTTCACGCCAAGGTACTGGTGCATCCCCGATAACAAACTCCTTTACCAGTTCAGACTTTGGAAGAGTCAGTGGAGGAATATGTCCTGAAGGACCTGCTTCATCAGCATCTACAGTTGTAGCAGCCTCACCAGTATCTCCAACATTTGCAGCATCAGAACTTAGAGAATTAGTATCTTATGATAAGACAACAGTGTGAGTAGCAATGGAGGCTTCAGCATCCTCTAATTGCTGATCTGATATTAAGTTCTGATCAACAGCCATATCCTGATGCTCACCTAAAATCTGATCATCAGCATCTTGATGCAGAGAAGGTGTGAGTGATAACTCAGGAGTTTGAACAGCATCAGTAACAGGTGTTGTGGAAGGATTATTTGCTGTTGGAGCTTCTAAGAAAAGTATTTCAGGCACAACCAGGTTCTGAATATCAATTTCAGCACTTGTGCCTGGATCAACAAGAGACACAGAAGGTGAATTAGCCTTGTCAAATACAGGTTCCTGAGATGGAGTTGATGGAGAAGAAGTGACTGGAGCAAATTCCTTGTCTTGTGAGATCAGAGATTCCTGATCCCCTTCCTTAGCTGCTTCCTCCTCATCATCTGAAACTGGCCTTTGAGCCCTCTGTTTCTTGTACTTCCTTGTTGATTTGGATTCCTTGGGAGTGTCAGGAACCGTCATACGTCTAAGCCTCTTGACAAGCCTAGAACCCCCAAATGCAGAATCCTTCTGAGAAGTTGCCTTCTCAGCTTCATTGACTACAGGTTCTGAAGAAGGAATCTGATCCTCAGAATCTGATTTATCTCTCAAAGTAATTCTCCTCCTCTTTTGGGATGTGTGAGGAACAATCTTTGTTCTCTTTGGCGTAGAGGATGTAGGCTTCACAGTAGGTGCTGAAGAAGAAGGTTGAGCAGTCTGTGAAGTGGAGAGATATGATTGGAGATAAGTTCTGAGGGTAGGTTGAGTAGAATGAGAGGTAGGTACTGAGGTTGATGGATTTTGGTTATGGTGAGTTGGTTGAACATTTGAGTAAACAGATTTGTAAGTAGCGGGATCAGCATTTACCAGAATCTGTTTCACAGACTGAGGAATCTGTAATTGTCTCACCATTGATTTCTTTGTGTCAGCATTTATCAGGTCGTTAAAGTACCTTTTTGCAACCTTAAAAGGTGGGGTTTGAGTGCTGACTAACTGGGGTTCATCAGTATAATACGTGTAAATAAGTTGACAGAATCTAGCAAA